>NC_079454.1:41536474-41651474 GCF_903798145.1 Danio aesculapii | reverse complement strand
TGAATAAATCATATGATAATTTTCATATTTGTCAATAATATTACTGAATTTAAAATCTTAATAAATATAAATGTGCTCACTTTTACACAAGTAAATAAACAGACTCAATGATGGGCTAAAATCTGTGGATTTCTGCACACGCTGATTCCATATGGGCCTAGCCATAAGTCACTAAAATAACAAGACTAAGATAAATCAAAGTCATGAGCTTTGAGTCCTCATGTTTGCAGTAGAATAATATTAGGATCACATGACTCTCTAACCTCATTCTCAACAGCCTACAGTAAAATCCCTCGTGCTCCAGTGGGATTCAGTCTAATGGTGAAAGCCCTCCAAATAAATGTTTCCCCTTTGTCAGCTGTTATTCCTCCAAAGAGCCATGATAACATGGTAATAGTAAGCTTTAACATCACAAAAGCTTGCGATTATACTTTCCTTTGCCAGATAAGCCTACCGTCAACAAAGGCATGATTTTGGGTAATTACACCTCAATCTAAATTTGATCTTTAAACCTTTTACTGTAAATCCAGCCTGAGAAAAAAACACACACACAGGTAAGCCAGATGTGTTAAATAACTGGAAAATCCCTGAAGCTCAATAGCTCGGCTTCAGCAAACTTAAAGTCCTTATGCACCGACAGTCAATTCAGATTAAGTGATTTCGGTGAATATCCTAGATTTTTTTTAATGCAGTGACTCGGGAGGTCTAATATTAAACATGATAGTCGGTGCCAATAGCCTAGTGGTTAGTGCGTCGACATATACCACCCAGATGCTTGCGCGACCAGAGTTCGATTCCCGGCTCGAGGTCCTTTGCCGATATTTCCCCTATCTCTGCTCACCACACTTTCCTGTCTGTAAATCTCCTCTGTTCTGTCAATAAAAGGTTAAATTCCCTAAAAAAAATTATAAAAAAAAAAAATAAAAAATATTAAACATGATATATCATTTTTTGCAAGTTTTAAAAGTGTCAAGTAAAGATGTAATATGATTTTAATGTAAAAAAGTTGTGTACAATTTTCAGCATAGAAAAACTTAATCAGAAAACTTGATTTAAGCATGTTCATATAGTACTATATTTGCTGATTTTATTTTTAAAAAATATAGCTGGAAAAAAATACAAACTTTACGCTAAAAAAACTTTATAAATGTTTTTATTTGTTTTTAAATGTTTTCACTTATAAATTATGCTTATATTCTCATAATTATAGATTTAATCCTCAGTTATAACATAATAAAATACATAAATGAACTGTTTCTGTCATGGTTGTGAGTTGTGCACACTTCCTGATGTGTCTGTATTATTGTGACGTGGCTTTGTTCATGTGTGTTTAGTGGCATGTTGGCGTTGTTTTGTCACATGACTAAGTCTGGGCTGATTAAGTCACTGCAGCTGTAGCTAATTATCATGACTATATCAGAGCGCTGGGTGTTTGTGTCAGTTCAATATTGTTTGCTTATTGTGACATTGTGTCTTGTCCGGATGCTCTGTGTATTCTTGGGACCGCTAGCTGTTTCTGGACTTCTTCAGCTCATCTATTCAGCACTATGTTTATTTTCCTTTTCTCTGATTTTGTACTGTTTTTTGTTACCGGTCATTAAACCACCTTACATATTGGATCCTTCCTTGTTGTTGTTCTATTATTTTGGGGAACGTGAGTTAAACTTCAAATAATAATACATTTGACAAAAAAGCATAGCAGCCACTGCTTTTATTTATGAAGAAATAATGTATTGCCGGCAGCTAGCTCTCTGCAACTCTCACATGGTCATCGACTGAAGCTAAGCAGGACTGCGCCCGGTCAGTTGCTGCTTGAAGTGGTGTTAGTGAAGCCAGGGGCACTCAACCTGCAGTCTGTGTGGGTCCTAACACCCCAATATATTGATTGGGACACTTTACTGCTCATTGAGCGCTGTCCTTCCGATGAGACGTTAAACCAAGGTCCTGACTCTCTGTGGTCGTTAAAAACCCCAGAATATCTTTCGAAAAAAGTATGAGTTTACTCCTGTTATCCTGGCCAAATTTGCCCACTGTCCTCTGTCCATCATGGCCTCCTAACCATCCCCATATTATAATTGACTTCATCACTCTGACTCCTCTCCACCAATCAGCTGGTGTGTAGTCCAGGTGGATGCTGCACACTGGTGGTAGATGAGGAGATTTCCCTCATTGTGTAAAGCACATTGAGTGTCCAGAAAAGCGCTATAGAAATGTAAAGAATTATTATTATTTGTATTATATCTTATTTTCTGAATTTTCTGAATACTGTATGCATTTTACAAAAAGCCTATATCAATTTTTAAGAGATATGGTTTTGATTTTTACAACTTAATAGTAGTAGTAGTAGTGTAATAATAATAATATAATAATAATAAATAATAATAATAATAATAATAATAATAATAATAATAATAATTAGTTCTAACAAAATTATTAGCACCAAGGCCTTTAAATTATGCTAATGTTTAGCGCTATATAGACATTTACATTTAGTCATTTAGCAGACGCTTTTATCCAAAGCGACTTACAAATGAGGACAAGGAAGCAATTTACACAACTATAAGAGCAGCAGTGAACAAGTGCTATAGACAAGTTTCAGCTGTGTAAAGTCTAAGAAGCAAAGCATTAGTAATTTTTTTTTTTTTTTTTGAGAGAGAGAGAGAGAGAGAGAGCGAGAGAGAGAGAGAGAGAGAGAGAGAGAGAGAGAGGGCACAGTTAGTGGTATAGCCAGAGAGGCAGTTGCAGATTAGGAAGGAAAGTGGAGATTAAACAGTTGCGTTTTTAGTCGTTTCTTGAAGACAGCAAGTGACTCTGCTGTTCTGATGTAGTTAGGGAGTTCAGATTAAACAGTATTAGGATTATTCACCCCAGAGTGAACATTTTAATCAATCAATAAATAAATCAATAAATAAATCAATCAATCAATCAATCTGTAGAACAAACAATTATTATTAATATATTTTAATTGCATTGTAAGTGAACAGATATTATAATAAAAGTGAACTTATGTAATTTCACAACTTATGTGATAAAAACAAACTAAAATGAATGCACATATTCACAAATTATTCATTCAGCATCCCAGATAGTTTTAATTAAAAACATCCTTCAGGACATTGTCATTTGTCATATTGTCATATAGAGACAACTACAGCCCAGTCATATTATTTTTTTATATAATACAGATGAATAATGAATAACAATGTAATAATGTTATTCTGTGACTCTAAATGAAACCTTAATAAAACATGCTACATGATCAATGACTGATACATACACTCTCAAAAGTAAAGGTACAAGAGCTGTCACTGGGGTGGTACCTTTTCAAAAGGCACATGTTGTAACTAAAGGGTCATTATTAATAACTCAAACATACTAGTACCTAATGTGTCATTGATTCATTTTCTTTTCGGCTTAGTCACTTTAGTCAGGGGTCGCCACAGCGGAATAAACCGCCAACTTATCACAATGGAATAAACCGCCATTTTATTAAGCATATGTTTTATGCAGCGGATGCCCTTCCAGCTGCAACCCATCACTGTAAGACAACTGTACACCCTCACATTCTCACACATACACTACGGACAATTTATCTTACACAAATTCACCTACTGTATAGTGTATGCCTTTGGACTTGTGGGGGAAACCGGAGCACCCGAAAGAAACCCACATGAAAGCGGGGGCTCCACACAGAAATGCTATCCACACTATCCACTGCGCCACCATACTTAACGTGTACATCTTGAAATTTTTAGGTACTAACAAATACCAATGAGGTACCAATATGGACCATTTAAGTACAAATGTGTAACTTTTGAAAAGGTTTTGAGACTTTATTACTGAAAGTGTGGATAAAACAAACAACTTGTCTAGAGTTTATAGCATACGCAAAAAAACTACCATTTTTTTTCATTCAGTAAGATTCAGCAGAAGAAGAAAATTGCTTCATAGTGTACCTTCCCTGCACCTTTCTGACTCAACCAGCTATGTTTTTACTTTCAAAGCTGGAATCTGCTGATGGGCCCTGGTGCAGAAATAACATGCGCATTCTTCCCATCTAGTGAGTAAGCGGGAATGCAATTAGCACGTATTAGAGAGAGTGGAGCAGGCCTGT
This sequence comes from Danio aesculapii, assembly GCF_903798145.1. Taxonomy (NCBI): domain Eukaryota; kingdom Metazoa; phylum Chordata; class Actinopteri; order Cypriniformes; family Danionidae; genus Danio; species Danio aesculapii. Next base: position 41,647,360 of record NC_079454.1, on the reverse strand, counting down.
CAGGTTGCTGGAGAGTGACCAGAGGCTAAACCTAGAGAAGCCCTTCCTTTGGGCTTATGGAGGCTTTAATGATCTAGCGTTGGAGAAATGTGAGACAATATACTGACCCTGGACCTTATTTACGTTCACATGACATCTATGTTCAATATGTGGGTCAACAGGGGCTTTAAGTTCAGTCAAAGGCTTTAGCTTTAAGAGCCCGGCGCCATAAGACACAAGGAAACACTTGTAGCTTTTAAACAGCTGTTGATTGACTGGAAATGGCAACCATTATAGCCTAATTACATGTGAAATCTACATGATACACTGGTCCTTTTGATGTACGGCTGTAGGATGTGATCTGATTTGTCAAAGTCATTGAATTGATCAAATTTCAAAATCAAATTAAATAAATAAATCAGTTATATTGTAATGGATTGATGGATGGAAAGACTTACTGAAAAAACAAACAAACAAACAGACAAAATAATAGTCAACAGCAAAATGACAGACAGAATGAATAAACATCCTGATACATAAAATTACAGAAAAAAGGACAGACTTATTGATGGAAAGACAGACGATGGACAGAAAGAAGGACAGACATGTTGATGGTAAGACGGATAGACAGACGTCAGAATTATTAGTCCCCCATGTTTATTTTATTCCCCAATTTCTGTTTAACAAAGAAGATTTTTTTCAACAAATTTCTAAACAAAACAGTTTAATTAACTAATCTCTAATAACTGATTTCTTTTATCTTTGCCATGATGACAGTACATAATATTTTACTAGATATTTTTCAAGACACTTTTATACAGCTTAAAGTAACATGTAAAGGCTTAACCAGGTTAACTCGGCAGGTCAGGGTATATATATATATATATATATATATATATATATATATATATATATATATATATATATATATATATATATATATATATATATATATAAAAACATTGGTTAAAACATATAATAATATATGGGCATATTTAACTGTTATATCTTTAAAAATGTAAATAAAAACAACAGATTTGACAAATAAAGCATAATGGCTTGAAAAAGTGATGTATTACAACTTACTTTCTGAATTCAACTTTATTACACAAAAAGAGATGGGGTTTTGACTTTTGCAACTTAATAATAATAATAATAATAATAATAATAATAATAATAATAATAATAATAATAGACATTTGACATTTGAATGATTAAAGAGTGTTAGAATTGATCACCCAAAGTGAAAAAAATCAATTAATCAATGAATCTGTAGAATACAAAATTATTTTTACTAGAATTAAAATAACTACATTTAAGTGAACAAAAAATATGCTAAAAGTTTTCTTAAGTCATTTTGATGGATATTGATGGAAAGACAGACGAATGGAAAGAATGAAGGACAGACAAACTGATGGTAAGACAGACAGACATATTGATGGATGGACGGACGGACAGACGAACAGTCAGACAGAGATATAATATAACAAAGAGTGAAAAATTTAAGGGGGTCTGAATACTTTACGTACCCACTGTAGACAGACAGACAGACAGACAGACAGACAGACAGACAGACAGACAGACAGACAGACAGACAGACAGACACAGAATAGATAGATAGATAGATAGACAGATAGATAGATAGAGATAGATAGATAGATAGATAGATAGATAGATAGATAGATAGATAGATAGATAGATAGATAGATAGATAGATAGATAGATAGATAGATAGATAGATAGATAGATAGATAGATAGATAGATAGATAGATAGATAGAGACAGTTTTATCTGCCACGTATCAGCTGTTGAGCAGTCAGTGAAGGAGCTCTGGGAAAGTGCACAGGCATGTTTTCATGCTGAGCTGAACTCCACTTGTTCAGGGTGAAATACTGGACTGCGCTTGGCAGGTTCGCTCTTTATCCTGCTTTCACAGCTTTACAATATGAAAACAGCGCCTGATATTTTAGACTTTCCGTTCCACCTTAGAGGAGTTTTTAAATACCGAGGTGTTGGCCAAACACCTGTGAGCTGGCTCTGCATGAACACCTGAGTCTATATCCACAAAGACATCTGCAAAGCTCAAGTAAGATCTCACTTCTGCGAGAGCCAGCATTAAAGGCTAAAGGGGTGCTAAAATTATGTTGTAAGGAGAATTTTTGATAGAAATTGACAGCTCAAGCAACATGAACATTCTGTTAAACTGACTCCTGAACTGACACCCTAAGCACGTACTCATAACGATATGCATATGTCAAGAGTAACCACAATATAATAAAACATAGGAAATAAAACTTAGCACTTTAGTTAAAGTAACAATTCACACCTTTGCTTTTTACCTGCCTATTATTAAGAAGTTAAGTGTTTATTAGCACTTACAAAGTATGATCGTATTCATTCATTTTCCTTTGGCTCAGTCTCTGATTTATCAGGGGTTGCCACAGCGGAATGAACAACCAACAATTCCAGCATATGTTTTTGCAGCGGATGCCCTTCCAGATGCAACCCAGTACTGGAAAACACCCATACACTCTCACATTCACACACGCACTCATACACTACAGCCAATTTAGTTCATTCAATTCACTTATAGCGCATATCTAGGAACTGTGTGGGAAACCGGAGCACCAAGAGGAAACCCATGCATACATGGGGAGGACATGCAAGCTCCACACAGAAATGCAAACTGGTCCAGCTGGGACTCAAACCAGAGACCTTCTTGCTGTGAGGCGACAGTGGTAACCACTAAGTCACAATGCCGTCCGTATGATCTTATTTTAGATTCCTAATCCTACCCAATACGTAAACTTTTTCCTTAATAACTATTAATAAGAAATACTACTAACTATTAATAAAATACCTACTTAATGATTTGTTAATAGAGCAAACTATACATTCAAATAAAATGTGATCAAACTTAGGATAAAAAAAAGATATCTGATGAAGAACTTGAGCGAAGATAATATGCCGAATAATGAGCCTCAGTCTGGGCTGCGTTTCCGAAAAGCAACCTTAGTTGGCTAGTGATGGAAGTTCCGTCGTTACAAACATCGTTCGTTAATTTGGCGATTCCCAAATCCAATGTTCCAATGAACATTTCCAAACTGTGTGTCGCAAACTTGTATACTTGCAACTACACCTCTGGAGCTGTAGTTAGAAACATCTAACGTTCCTGGCTGTGTTCTATTCCCAGTTATCCCCCCTATGCCCTATTCATTTAGAACATTCTAACATTTAAACTTGGAATGATTAATAAAAAAGCATTCAATTCTTCTCTCTTTGGTGTAATTAGCTTTCAAAGTATTTTTACAGTTCTGTTTTAGCGATCTTCATGTTTACAAATGCACTCCGTCACAGGGCACTTTGAAAACATTGATGTCATTTTGAACACAGCAGTGTCTCATGACGAAAGCTATAGGTGACCTATTATTTCAAAGCAGAATTTATGTTACGTCTCCAAAGCTTGTGAAAACATAAAACATAGCATACGTTAATGCTTTTCATTTATAGTAGGTTATTTATAAAGAAATGTATCTGTACTGTATTTGACATGGACCAGTTGGTTAGCACATTTCTACAGTGGTTTGCATGTGTCAAATTGTAAAAGTAGACTTTTAATAATAAAAATAATAATAATAATCATCATCATCATCATCATTAATATTATTATTAAAGTAGGATTTTTTTCTAATTTTGTTCTAGATTTTTTTCCTAATAAATAATAAACATTCTTAATAAACAGCCTCATTATTTATTTATATGATTTATTTATGATATTAGAATATGTGTTAGCTTTTGTAAGTGAGTTTATGTTTTAGAATAGAATATGTAATGTTCTCAATAATATTTGTGAAGGAAACATAGGCTCTATGCCATTTTCTGTACATATATTTCAATTAATATAAAAAAACGAGTGCATGTTTTTACCAAAACTAATATTGGATTTGGTTTTAAATGTGCATGCATGTAAAACAATATCATTTGCACAAAGAAATTATGGGGTTCTTCTCTAAAGTTGTTACTCCACCCCCTTTAGACAATCATTTTACGTATTAACTAACGTGGTTCAAACAACGGATCTGTGACAGAGAAACTAGGGGTTTTGGGGAACACTCGTCACATCGTGGTTCTTTTCCCAAATGATGCATCATACTATGATAGTTCAGCCGCAAGTTACGTCGTTGTTTGAGAAACGCACCCCAGGGCAATCGATGTAACAATGCAGCTTAAATTGCGTGCAAATTACTATTTAAATTTTTTTGAGGCATTTTGCCATGCACCCTTTTTATTATGGAGGATATTGAAAGAGTAACATCCTGAAAAAATACTTCACTGTCTAATTAAAGTCAAATAGGTTTTGAACATCATGAGTAATTAAATTATTTTCCTTTATATTTGTATCAAACAGTGCTTTAAATTGATTGTAAAAAGGCAGTAAAAAGAAAACTACCTTATCATTTACTCTCCCTTATGCAAGTTTATACATTTATGAGTTTCTTTTGAACACAAAAGCAGATATTTTGAAGAATGTTTGTTGCTTGCACCCATTAGCTATGTTCCCATCCAAAAGTGTGAATTAACTTTATGCTCAAAACTGGAATAGTGCATAAAAGATGTGTGAATAAAGCAGTGTTTCCACTTGATGGGTCAAAGAGAACAAAATCATCCCTTCCTCATTAACTGGTGCCAAGTATCAACAATAAAAACGCTGTGGTAGGAGAAGCTTTCATTTCTTTTTTTTCATTTAATAAATGACCTGTGTCTCAGAAGACAGTATGCCAACATGCAATGAAAGCGTGGTGGCGTTTGAAGGTGTGGAGCACAGAAACTCTTGACAGTTCTGGAGGTCATTAATAATAAAATAACACTAATACTGAAACAGTTAACGCATTTTCGAATGACCAAAACAAGATTTCAGATGGTTTACAATGTGCTCAGCCTTCTGATTTGTCTATCACGCATATTTTTATCATTACATGATCTCTTATTATGCGAATACTGGAATTTGTTCGGTAAAAGTGTTTCCATCGCAGTTTATGCACATCTTTTCTTATCGAAAAAAAAGTTTATCCTATCAGTTATGCGCATACATTTTTAAGCGCATTTTCAAAACGTATGCGCATCTTGGGGTTTCCATCAACCATTTTTATGCGCATATCCAAAATGTGCTTAAAAATAGGTGGATGAAAATGTAGCTAGTGTCTAGCATCCAAAAAATTACAATGGATGGCAATAGACGCCAAAAACAAGCATTTTTCGAAATATCTTCTTTGGTTTTCAACAGAAGAAAGAAACCCAAATAAACATCTGAACAAGTAAAAAGTGAGTAAATCATGTCCGAATTTTCATTTTTGGGTGAACTATCCCTTTAAGGTATCCCATGTAATTTCTGCACTTAGGCTTCCATGGTGGTAAAAATGTGCACCTCTTTCAAATAATGAGAAGTGTGTTTGCTTTGAGTGCAAGTTCTGTTAGTGCTTAGCGTATTAAATCAATGTTCTTGTTTGCATTTGAAACGGCTGTATAAAAACAAATAGCTGAATATCGGCCGAGGACAACCATGAATAATTATAAAATGTCGCCAAGCTGTAGATGCTTCGAAATGAATTCATCTTCGGTTATGAGGCACATGAAGTGAAGTGTTTGCTTCGACTTCTAAACACAGCTGTTAATCACTGCGAGACCTTGAGTCTTACATCCAAAGCTGAACAGTCAGTGTTTTCAAATCTTAAATTAGCCTCTTTAAATGTCCTCACAAAGTGCTTTGAGATGTACAACTCTCATTAAGCAAGCACATAACTCTTCCTGCGCTTGTAAACCAGACAAATCCACGAATGGACAGTGGGATTTAACTAAAATGCTTAAAATGCTCAGTCGGTTTTGTGAATGAAAACATTTTTATGGTCAATAGTGCAAGTACAATGTGTATTTGGCTAGCGCATATTGCTTTTCTTTAGGTAAATTAATACACGCAAGTTGATTCACTTAAAAAAAAAAGGTTGTTTTGGTAATCTTCAATCAAATTCTCATCATTTGCTTTTTTGTTCCACGACGGCACAGCCATATCACCCTGCAGTTCAAGACCAGTTACTAACTGAAGCTAAGCAGGGCTGAGCCTGGTCAGTACCTGGATGGGAGACCACATGGGAAACGCTTAACCTGCGGTCTGTGTGAGTCCTAATGCCCCAGTAAAGTGAAGGCGACACCATACTGTTAGTCGGTGCTGTCTTTCAGATGAGACGTTAAACAGAGTTCTGACTCTCTGTGGTCATTAAAAATCCTATGGCACTTCTTATAAAGAGTATGGGTGTAACCCCAGTGTCCTGGTCAAACTCCCTCCATTGGCCCTTACCCATCATGGCCTCCTAATCATCCTCATCCCCTGAATTGTCTCTATCACTTTCTCTCCACTCCACCAATAGCTGGTGTGTGGTGAGCGCACTGGCACCGTTGTCCTGGGACTGCCATCACATCATCCAAGTGGATGCTGCACACTGGTGGTCGTATGCAGAGACCCCCCCTCCCGCTCACGATTGTTAAGCGCTTTGGGCGTATGGCCACACATGATAAACACGTTACATATATATATACACATTTCATTACACATTTGTAGTGGTGGTCATTCTCTGATGATATCAGTTTGACAGCTTCATCGAAATATTATTAGCCACACCCCTTTTACCATTTGTTTGCTATGAGGGAAACATGCGCCAAAAGAAAGTCACGCCTTCTACTCAATATTCCATTTTAGTTGGAAGTAAATCAGCATACTGAAATAAAAATCTCAGCAACTTCTGGTTAAAAAAAAATATATATATTTTATCGACTCATCCACTTGTTCAGTGTGATGTCACGTGAAGTGGCTTCCAGATCCAAAGCTATATTAAACTGTATGGGGAGACTCAACAAATGGTAATAATAAATGTTTACAAAAACGATGTAATACTTTCGAAAATTATGATTGCAATATATATATATATATCCATGTCTAAAAGAGTTGGGTGTAACGTGTTCCTCAGAAACGCGTTACTGTATTCTAATGACATTTTTGAGAATTGCATAATGTAATGAATTACATTTTACATTTGTGTAGTTTAATTACAGTTACTAATGTCAATTTAATTGTGTTACTTATGTTACAAATATATTTTTGAAAGAAAGAGATGCTTCTTTTAAATCATGTTTTCTGCTGCAACATCAGTTAATAAGCATGCGCTTTTAAACTGCTGGAGAACACAAGCTGAAATAGCTGCTGACGAGAGTGGTTGCTTCTTCAAGTGGAAATACAGACATTAATTATTTCATTGAGCGTAAACACAAAACTATTGTTAAACTATGTCCAGGCTTTAAAGAACTTTCAACTGCTTTTAACTCGACCAGCAACTTGTTCAGCACTAGAACAGAAAGCATTCTATGACAATAATCGTCACTAAGGAGGACGACGGCGCTTGTAAACACTGTGGCCCAACTCTGCCTAAACAGGCTAAATTGAATATTTGTGCAGGATCGGGAGTGACGGTACCTTCTGAATGTGAAGGGAATTACAAACACAGAACACCCAAACACTGCAGTGCTTTTTCATACTATAGATGTCAATGATAACAGGTATCTAGTTTTCTTCTAAATGTCTTCTTTTGTTTCTTAATAACTGAGTACTTTTAGAGCATTGATTACTTCTGTTTATGTTATGCTTGCATTACCAAGGCAACAATGCATGTTTATTACCAATCATTCCAGAGAGCTCCGTTATCACTTATCAGCACCATGAATGAAACTTAAGCAAAGAGAGAGCATTCGGCTCTTCTCTCTCATCTTAATTCGGCACCCAGCAGGAGTAGGACTGAAGTAACAGACCTGTTGTATGTCAGGATTTGTATGGGATGCTTCTGGGTGTGGATGCAGACCTCGAGCCACCTGTTAGTGACCACTAATCTAGCCTTTGCAAAAAATATAAATCTGTGCTTTGGTCTCACCTGTGCTTTGGCACTTTATCTCCTTCACCTGCCATGATGAGAAACTCCACAAACCGATATGTGAGGAAACGATGTCAACAACCGATTTACATATTAAGAGATGATTAAACAAGTCTTCGCACGTATAATGCATGTGAAAGGTAATCGGAAGTGTAAAAAGGTGGAACTTTTTTGCTTAGTTGCAGTTGTCTTTATCACCAAACCAATAATTGTAATGCATATTCTGAACCGCGGATCACAGGGTGCACCGAACCGTGAGGAGACAACGGGGCAATACGAGATACATACAGTTAAAGTCAGAATTATTAGCCTCCTCTGAATTATTATTTTTTAAATATATTTCCCAAATGATGTTTAACAGAGCAAGAAAGTTTTCACAGTATGTCTGATAATATTTTTTCTTCTGGAGAAAGTCTTATTTATGTTTTATTTTGGCTATAATAAAAGCAGTTTTGAATTTTTAAAAAAACATTTTAAGGTCAAAATTATTAGCCCCTTTAAGCAAATTGTCTACTGAACAAACCATTATACAATAACTTGCCTAATTACCCTAACCTGCCTAGTTTATGTAATAAAAAAAAATAAACAGGGGGCTAATAATTCAGGGGGGCTAGTAATTCTCTCTCTCTCTCTCTCTCTCTCTCTCTCTCTCTGTATATATATATATATATATATATATATATATATATATATATATATATATACACACATATACATATACAGTTGAAGTCAGAATTCTTAGTAATTATTATAATTTTGTAACTTTGATGCTCAATAAAACATATAAACATATTTTTTTTGTGACAGAAAAAGATTTAATTTCCCACTTCATATACCAAAATATTTTAAAATGTATTTCAGGTTCAAGATCATACATTTCCAATAAAAATAAGTATCCAAAGTTCGAAAATGAATGAAGTACATATATATTAGTAGTACATATTTGTAAATACATAAATCATAAAGTGCTATATACTCATCATCAAGTTTTCTGCCAGTTTTGTCACCTAAAGGACCTGTACTTCTTGTTTCCAACCTCTTTAAACAGAACCATGCTCCAATGTTTAAAGAGCGAAAAAGAGAGTGGGTCAGAACTGCTGCAGATTTGAGATCCTCACGCTTGCCCGCTCTGACCCTCTTTCCCACGTTCCCAGAAGTAAACAAACACACGTGCTCACACTAAACCAGTCTCAAGCGGCATGCCAAAGACACACAGAGTCAGCCACAAATATTTAGTAACAGAGAGGTTTAAACAATATTTTTCAGAATGCAAAACTACAAAATACATGCCTTATCGTCTGCTCACGTCACGGAGAGAATTACTCTTCGGAAGGCTGCTAAAGCTCCTCAAATCCTGCCTCAATCTGATTAGGACAAAATCACTTTCCCATAATCCCTCTTCTGGAAATGCACAAATGCAGTGGTCAAAAAAAAGTTTCTTGCAATGATCTGATTCATTTTAATATGACATCAAAATCAAAAACGATGTCAAAAACCGTCTGGAAGACAAATATTTTATTGATTCAAAACTGCCCAGTGACTGGTATGAATTAGCTGTAAAATACTTTGCGCCAAAGGGAAGGATTTACTAAATATGTAAATAAAACATTTTGTGCGCTTTGAATTATAAATTATGAATTTATATGTAGTGGCCACTTTATTATGTACACCAGTCCAACTGCTCGTTAATGCAAATTTCTAATCAGCCAATCACATGGCAGCATTTAGGCATGTGGACATGGTCAAGACGATCTGCTGCAGTTTAAACCGAGCATCAGAATGAGGAAAAGAGGTGATTTAAGTGACATTGAACGTGGCATGCTTGTTGGTGCAAGATGGGCTGGTCTGAGTATTTCAGAAACAGCTGATCTACTGGGGTTTTCATGCACAACCATCTCTTGGGTTTACAAAGAATGGTCCAAAAAAGAGAATTTGTATTTTAGATTTAAGAATTTGTATTGTATAATTGAAAACTTAAAACTTTATAATACTCACAATAATACTGATACCAATTATTATTATTATTATTATTATTATTATTATAACAACAATTTATATGGTATATATAATGAACAACATAATATAATATCAAAAATATTATTCTTATATTTAAATCACTATGATTGTCCTTTGTTTAGTCGTAAACAATGAGTAAATATAATTATTAAAAAAGCAAAGATTAAAAGATAAATATTTCTTGCACAATATTTTCAAATAAATATTGCTCATTTGAACAATCTTTTGATTTGATTTATTTATTTCAAACTGAAAAATCATACACAAAACAACTCTTTAAACAAAATACATTTCAACATGGTTGAAATGGAGCGGGATGAAGCACAAGCTTATTAAATCAAACAATTATAATTAATATTAAATCAAATAACAATTAATTATTCAAACAATAATAATTAATCAAATAATTATGAAAGAAAAAAGTGTGAGCAGCAAATAAGTTAATTTGAATACTCATGTGAAAGCTTTGCTACAATATTTCTTTATTTAAAATAATAACAATAAGAAATTTATAAGAAACGACAATAATAGAATAGATTAAATAGAAATCGCAAATCCAAAGACAAGCGCTTTAGGTGAATTGGGTAAGCTAAATTATCCGTAGTGTATGTGTGTTTCCCAGTGGTAGGTTGCAGCTGGAAGGGCATCCGCTGCGTAAAACATATGCTAGATAAGTTGCCAATTTATTCCGCTGTGGCGACCCCTGATTAATAAAGGGATTAAACCGAAAGGAAAATGAACGAATGAATAATAATAAATAACCAATTTAATTCAATCAAGAAGCATGGCCTCACATTATGTTTAATCATGTCAACAAGACAAGACGTGTGCAAAGAAACTTGGATTAAAAGATCTGTTCAGCTCTCTGTGATCATCAGCCATCATCAAATGTGATCAAGAACAAGTTTTGCAAGTTTAAAACGTTTTTAAAACAGTGCATGTTTGTAATGAATTACAGCGATTTTACCATCTTTATCACCACAGCTGCATGTCAACACAATTATAAAAGAAGACGCTTCGATGCTGGTTCATGGACTTATATCGGGTTTATTTTTTTACATCAACATAACAGATATCTGTACAGCAGTGTGTGTTAACCTGTCTCCTGTCACATTTGCGTGCAAAAACAGTGCAAAGTTAAACGTGTGCGGTGTGTGTGCATGTGTGTGTGCTTGAATTTTGCAATGACATTGTGTGTGACTCATCGTTGCAGAAAGGCTTGAATTAATTCCACAACAAATACATCCCATAATCATTGGAAAATTTCTTACTGTAGTATTTCTCACAAACATTGAAAATCTGCTTCCTTCATGTCTGTCACTGTGCTGTTTATCTAACGCAGCCGAGGCAGAAATTGAGGCATACTCTGACAGGCATGTGGGAACGGTGGGTGGCAAGAATCAGCATTAAAGGCACAGGCAACAAAAACAGCTACAGTGTGATCAGAGCAGAAATTTTCAATATTCTTAAAGGTATAATAAATAATCTGATGGGTGTTTTGAGCTGAAACTTTACAGACACATTCTGGAGACACAAAAGACTTATCTTAAATCTTGAAAAAGGGGTAAAATAGGTGCGATTTAAATAAACAGAGCAGAAAAGTGCCTCACAAAGCAAGAGGAGACGGCACAGTTGAGACTGTTTTATGAAGCCTTTGCACCCCATTTGAGATTCAGGACAGCCTCCAAACCATGCTGAGACTGAAGCTACCTGTGGAAAAAATAGGGAACTGACCCATGCTGCTGTGTTTAGCGCTGCAGAAGAGGATTCCCTTCGCCACCCACTGAGGCTCTTACCCATGATGCATTGCTCACAAATGAACTAATTTCTCTGATTTAACAAATGAAAACTCCTCCTCCAAAGCAACGGAGCAGTAACGGAGTAGCAGACGCTTATTGTTTCTTTTCCTCTGTCACTAAATGCATTTGATAGTATTGTACAGACAGGAGGTGGACTTTTGCTAATTAGTGCTGCTAGTTAAGGCAAGAATCACAATTATTAGGTTGGATAATTCAGTGAATGCCAGAACACCAAAGACACCACATAAAATCACCATGGCAAGCAAACTGAAACACCATATTACCAAGCAACCACATAGCAACTCATTAATATTTTGGAACACATTAGTAACCTCACAAAAAACAACCTGGCAACCACACAGAAACCACCTAGAAACCATATAGCAACATATTAGCATCCCAGATCATATTATAAGCCCCATAGAAACAACCTGGCAACCACCCAGAACTCCACTGAAACCACCTAGTGATGACATTTCAACATATTTACATAAGCGCGTTACATATTAGTTACCCCAAACAAACAGCATGGCAACAATCCAAAATATCATAGAAACCACACAGCAACACTTTCACACTCCAGAAAACATTAAAAACCACAAACAGACTCTGAACAGCATAGAAACCACCTAGCAACCACATAGCAACATATTCACATAAAAAACTGAAACAGCCTGGCAACCACCCAGAACACCACAGAAACTACCTAGCAACCTACCTATGCAGAAACACTATGACATCTCAAAACACATTAGAAACCTCATAAAACAGCCTGGCAACCACCCAGAAAAACATAGAAACCACATAGCAACCACAGAGCAACATATTAGCATTCCAGAACACATTAAAACACCATAGAAACACCTTGTAACTGCTCAAAACACAATAAAAACATCATAGCAACCATCAAAACCCCATAGAAACCATACAGAAACACTTTGACATCCCAGAATATTAGAAACACACAAACATCTAACAACCACATGGCAACTTATTAACATTTCAGAACATATCAATAGCCCCATAGAAACAGCCTGACAACCATCCAGAAAACCTTATAAATCACCTAGCATCATTTTACAGTTCCAGCACGCTATAATAACACCATAGAAACAGCCTGGTAACCACCCAGAATGCCATAGAAACAACACAGCAACCACTAAAAACCCCATAGAAACTATATAGCAACACTTTGACATGACAGAACACACAAGAAGCGCTATAGAAACAGCTTGGCAACCGCCCAGAACACTATAGAAACATCTAGCAACCACATGGAAACATATTAACATTTCAGAACATATCAGTAACCCCATAGAAACACCCTGGCAACCACCCAGAAAACCATAGAAACCGACTAGCCATAGAGCAACATTTTACAGTTCCAGAACACAATAAAAACACCATAGAAACAGCCTGGCAACCACCCAGAATGCCATAGCAACAACACAGCAATCACCAAAAACCCCATAGAAACCACACAGCAACACGTTGACATCACAGAATACACTACAAACACCATAGAAATTTCGTGGCAACCACCCAGAAAACCATAGAAATCAACTAGCAACCACAGAGCAACATTTTACAGTTCAGAACACACTAAAGCACCATAGAAACATTCTGGCAACCAGCCAGAAAACCAGAAAAACCACCTAGCAACCACGGAGTAAAATTTTACAGTTCCAGAACACTCTAAAGCACCATAGAAACCACACAGCAACCCTTTGACATCTTAGAACACACTAAAAAACGCTAAAGAAACAGCTTGGCAACCACCCATAACATCACAAAAACATTTACCAACCACATGGCAACATGGCAAACCCATAAAAACACCCTGACAACCACATGGCAACATATAAACATTTCAGAGCATATCAGTAACCCCATAGAAACACCTGGGCAACCACCCAGAAAACCATAAAATCCACCTAGCAACCAGAGCAACATTTTAGTGTTCCAGAACACATAAACACCATAGAAACAGCCTGGTTGCCCTAGAAACACAGTAACCACCAAAACCCTCTATAGAAACAATACAGCAACACTTTGACATCTCAGAACACACTAGAAACACCATAGAAACAGCCTGGCAACCACACAGAAAACCAAAGAAACCACCTATCAACCACATGGCAACATATTAACATTTCAGAACATATCAGTAAACCCATAGAAACACCCTGGCAACCAACTAGAAAACCATATAAATCCCCAAGCAACATTTTACAGTTCCAGAACACAATAAAACACCAGAGCCTGGTATCTGCCCAGAACACCATAGAAACCTCATAGCCACCACTTTAAACCACAAAGCAACACTTTGACATCTCAGAACACACTAGAAACACCACTGAAACTGCATGGCAACCACCCAGAAAACCACAGAAACCGCCTAGCAACCACATGTTAACATTTCAAAACATACAGTATCAGTAAACCCATAGAAACACTCTGGCAATTTACCGGAACCATATAAAAAAACACCTAGCAACCCTATAGTAACACTTTGATATGTCAGAACATACATTACTAGCAACCCCAGAGAAACAGCTTGGCACCACCCAGAACAACAAAAAAAAAAAACATCTAGCAAACTACATGACAACATATTTACATCTCAGAACACATTAGAAACCCAAGGAAAAGAGCCTGGCAATCACCAGTTGTTAGTTGAGCACTGGAACTCACAGTTTCTTCAGCACATGTAAAAACCTAGTCAGTTTATCGATTGAAACATACTGAGTTTTATTGCTTCATTCCCATGACAAAAAGATTGCGTCTGATCGCAGGTGTGTTTCACAGCTGGCTTTTGTTGCTCATCAAAAAAGCAGAAAAATCTTTTTGATGGGTTTTTAAGTAAAAAAAGGTTGTGTCCAAATATAGAAATCAGTTTATCAAATAATGATGTGGTCCTCATGTTGTTACCTTACCTTTTAAGACAATCCAGAGTTGTAGGCCTCTTTTAAAGAGAAAATATCTGATACTGACATCTGTTACATGTGAAGAGTTCAGATGCAAAAAACCTCTAAATGCCGTCTGAAATCCTGCTCTAAAAATAAGCATTTTTTTTTATCAGGATCCTGTGTTTAGGTTCAGTAATATCCCATTTATGGCAAGAATATGTCCTTTTCCTGGTCTTTAAAGTAAAATAACGTTACATAATCAACGGACGGTGAATAAAATGTTCATTTTCGATGGCAAATTTGAGATGGCACTTAGAGGTTTTTGCATCTGAACTCTTCATGTGTCACCATTTTAAACTGATTTATTCATTCAATTATTTTCCTAGGCTTAGTCCCTTATTTATCAGGAGTCGTCACAGCAGAATGTTATCCAGCATAAGTTTTTACTTAGCACATGCCCTTCCAGCTGAAACCAGCACTGGAAAACACCCATACACTCTCACATTCACACGAATACACTACGGCTAATTTAGTTTTATTAAATTAACCTACAGTTCTTATCTTTGGACTGTGGGGAAAACCGGAGCACTCGGAGGAGGAAACCCACGCACAACACGGGAACAACATGCAAACTTCACACAGAAACACCAACTGACCCACCCGGGACATGAACGAGCAACCTTCTGCTGTGAGGCCAACAGTGCTAACCACTGAATCACCATGCCACCCTACATAGATTTAATGACCTCAAAAAATTCTGATATCTGGAAATCTACACTTCATCATGCCATCTTAGTCCTTGGATGTTTAATGTTCTCTTCCTTGACTACATCAAGAAATCACTACCTTTCTGGCCATACACTGCAACAACATTATAGGAAAAAGCATTGGTTCATTATTTACAAAAATCCCCTGCAAAAACATTAACTTTAGCAGATAAGATTATGGAATGATACAGTGGTCCAAAAACCGTTTGAGAGACATAGACTACAGTTTTAAACACACACAACACCCCACACACACATTAGTAACAATTTAAGAATCTCTTACGCTCACCCAGTGTTGGGGAATGTTATTTTTAAAGTTACAATATTGAGTTACTCTCCAAAAAAGTAACAGGTTGTGTTACTTAGTTACTTTTTATAGTAAGCAATGCATTACACGTTACATTTGAGTTACCTTTTCCTGACATGGCTGAGGTTTGATCTCTTTCAGAACTTGTTTTTGTTTCCTATCTTTTTTTAATAAAGAAGCTCTACTTAACTCAACTCAACTCAACTCGATTTATTCTAGAGCACTTTCAACCAACCACAATGGGTACCAAAGTGATATACATTAAAACAAATAATACATGCAAACATAAACAAAAGCCAAAATACATAAATTTACAACACATGATTAAAAGCTAAAGAAAAAAGTGTGTTTTCAGTGACCTCTGAAAAGACTCAAAAGTTGGGGAAGATCTTATCGATAGTGGAAGATCATTCCAAAATCTTGGAGCTGCTACTGAAAAAGCTCTATCCCCTCGACATTTCAAGCGTGATCGTGGAACTTGTAAATAGAGTCGATCATTAGAGCGAAGAGATCTCACGGGTTGGTGTATATTAATTAGCTCAGAAATATACTCAGTATACTACAATTGCTACAATTAAAACACTGTATAACCTTTATTTTTTCCACAATTATGCGCAAAAATTGCAAAAATTGTCAGCAGATTCTGTCTGGCCCTACATATAACATACACAGCGATTGTGTTTTCATATATCACACATAAGAAAAATGAATATAATAAGTAATGTCACCATTTAAAATGCAGCAAATGGTTAAACATTTCTTTGTCTTCTGTGGCCCTCTTAATATAAAAAACTCAAAACTGTCCTACGGTGTGACTGTCTCTAACATAGTTAAATAAATTACATTGGACATTAAATAAATTTAAATTGCATGTGTTTTGAGAATTTGCGTTGGCGAGTTGCAAAATAGATGCAGATGTTTTCTCAATTTGTAAGCATTTTTCTATTTGCCTGTTTTTTTTTTTTTAACTGCTGCACATTTGAGCTCTCTCCAGCCACCGTACTACATTCAAAGCACAATCAAATATCAATGGTTTAGCTGTTTGGTGTAAAACCAAAACAGTGTTCAAACATTTTCAAGCATAAACCAAAGTCTCCAAATTAGAGCTTAGATCGGGCCCAAAAATTACCTAATCAAGTAATTATGAGCCGAGCACTGTTTAACCCTGACTATTTTTACTACGTGGGCCGCTTTAACAGACGTTCTCAACTACAATTCTGAGTTGTTTGAACAAGAAATTAGTTTAGATTTATCTTAATGAATAACACAACAAGATCGAAGCATGTAAACTGCATTGTTTGTTTTTTTCAAAATGGATCATAAACAAAAAGCACATTGAAGGCCATGGCAGGCCTGCTTCCATCGTGGAAGTCCCTTCTTTTTTGCTATCACCTCTTTCAACAACGCACGCACGAGCAGAGCGTGAGCAGCGCATGTTTTTTTTTTTGGTGTCCATGTTAAAAGATTAGAGCTTTTATACCGCATGCAGAAGCAGCAAGTCAGTGCGGAGCATGAGCAGATCTGAAGCAGTAGCCCTGTGATCATTTTGGCGCTTGGTCTATTTTTGCTACGGCTCATGATCAATTAAAAGTGATTAAAGTGCTTTGATAATGACCAAAAACACACTGAATTACAGTAAATGTAGCAAATTTACCCAATAAATCTATCAACAAGACCCACTGATTTTTATGTACTGTTTCTGCTCTACATACACGTTGCGCACATGCTGCTTCTCTGCTAGCGCATTCGTTGAGAATGTGTGCCAGTGAAGGAGATGCTGTTGCAGAAGCTAGAGTGTTGCTGCACATGACACGCATTGCGAATTGTGCAACTTTGTAGACACACACATGTGTTGCTTATGCCGACTTTGCTCCACAATTTGTATAATATTTCTAATTATGGCATAGCTTTCCACCCAATCAGGCTAATTAATTAATGACCAAAAAAACACAAATGCTTGATCAGGGCCCAGCCCAGCCTGAAGATAGTGGCAGGAAATATCAGCTCTGGCTTGGACAGATAATCTAAACTCTACTCCAAATACCTTTCAGATGCCAGCTTACACTCAAAAAAAGATTTTTTCATTACTACTTATTTAAAATAAACTGAATCATCATAATTATTGAGGTTTTTTGGTATTCTCAGTGTATTCTCGTTGCACTGTAAAAATAAAGGGTTCCACACAATCCCTTACAGGGTCACGAAACACCAAAACACATTTATTGAGATGTTGACAGTCATATATGTGTCCCACATTGCTAAAAACACAATTAGGACACATTTATTTCACACAAAAAAGTGAAAAATGGTTGTTTTTGCGTTATTTTGAGCAAATTTGTTCTTCTGGTTTGAAAAGAAAATTTGAAGCTGCGTCACGGCCATGCGTACATTGTGTAAATTCCAGTGGAGACGCCGGTACAGCGTGACATCTTTAAGATTTCAGCATTAATTCATGAGAAAGGTTCGAACCAATCAGCGCACTCTATTATGAATGAGGTGCAACTTCATTAATATGCATGATAGCTTTGAAGATACAGTAAAAGTTTTTACCTGTTACAGTGTTCAGATGGCAGAGAGACACCATGAGAGACGCCACACCAAATTTTGGAGACATTGTGACATCAGTGTTGCGTTTATAAAAGTGCTGCAACAAAGAGAACGCAGAGTGTGGACTCACATGTGTGGATTACAGTGGTCTGCTAACACGCGACAGAAATATGTTTGTAAGGAACATTTTTTACCCAATTTTAGCTTTTCGCATCTGAAAATGGTGAAATCTGTATCTGCCACTCCTCTTCTTTTAAATAAGAAACTGTTCTAGTTGACGCTAATTGACCTGTCTCTACAGATTTGGTAAGTGTGTGATCAATGTTTTTTGTTTATGTTTTTTCAGATGGCAAAGTTAGTATAGTCAGCACTAAAATTTTTAAAGACATACCTTAGTCAAATGATTTAGTTACTACGTTTATATCACGTTAATAGTTACAGTACGTTACTATCACTACACTATTATGGACTAAAAGATCTGTTGTAAATGCTACTTTCAGAATGTAAACATCTTAGACTATTACCGTCGTGTAGGATTTTAATGAATTTGAATGTAGGAATGAAAGTGAAAGTGGCAAACTGCAGTAAAAGTTGACAAATCAAGAATGAAACAACCAAGATTGCATGAAACTCCAGAGGAAATGTAGATAGCGTGGTGACACGATGATGTTAACTGAATTATGTGCGACAACATGTAAAACGGGATCATGAAAGGAACATTCAAAAAGCAACTCATGTAAACACCTTAATCATATTGTTGTCTTATTCAGATAAGATAACCCTAAGGCATTTAATTCAATTACTGATGTCCATGTAAACGTAGTCATTGTCTCCCCTGCATCTGTGTTTGTGTTGTCGCTGTGAAAATCAGCTATAGTGCATGTAATAAAACTCCCTTTTTCATGCAAACCCTTCCATCTTTCACCACTTGACACTCCCACCTAAAAAAGCTGGACTCACCTACTTTCCTGACTTTTTCAAACAAGAGGTGTGAAAACACCCGACTAACACGGGGGAGGGGGGTTCATGCCCTTTAAAGTTGTCACAACACAAACCAATTACGTTAACTTGACTGTTTTTACAAATTTAAGTGGATTGAACATAAAACAATGAAGTTGCACCTCCCCCCAAAAAAACTCAAGAATTGTGATGTTTAAGCTCATTTTAAATAAGTTGTTTGAACAAGCAGCAAAAATCTTTTTTTTTTTTTGAGTGTGTTAACGGATCAACCAGTCTCTGAGTCATCATCAAATCTAAAAATACACATAGAAGCAAACCATGAAGTGACTGAACCATGCCGTCATTCGGCTGCAATTATCGCAGCATTACATCCTAACCATATCTTGCAGCTCATTTTGTTCTCGACACATGAGAAACAGGACATAGGCCAATGTGTTTTCAGTTCTTGGATCTGTAAACGGAGGTTTTATTTGACATGGTGCCCGGCTTCGCATATCAAAGGGCCTTAATATGTCCCGTCCCCCGGTTGTATATTTGTTTCTGTGTTGTTTACAGCGAGGCATGAATTGGTTGTGTATGTTAACAATGCTTCCCAGCAGCCGTACAAGTCAGACATTATATTCTAACTATAGCTGCGATGTAATATGTGGTCAGACAGTGCTGAATTCGGTGGTCTGTGTTAATAGCATGAGTAAATGTTTACAGAGCTGGCAGACGTCAGATGGGTGAGCGATCAAACACAGGCCTGAATGTAGAGCGGGGCGTGTCATCACGTGCCAGGATTCAGGACTTTGCTGTAATGAAACTACTTCTTCTGTATGTTTGAGTATGTCAGTGTTAAAAAGAAATGTTTGGGGTATTTGTATGTTCAGTGCTCAGCATGAATGAGTTCACCCTCTTTTGAAAATGAATATTTGTATCCATTTATTAGTGAACATAGGGAATAACTGTTGGTGCATTTAAACAATGCGCTTTTATTAAACAGTCTTAAAAAATAAAAATAAGAATGTGGTCATCTAACATCTTTAGGAATAGAAAAATAATACATTTAAATTTAATCAAGTTATTGCAATATTAAATAAATAAATAAATAAATAAATAAATAAATAAATAAATAAATAAATAAATAAATAAATAAATAAATAAATAAATAAATAAATTAGAGTTTTTTATGTTTCTCTTGGCTTTTCTTGTTTGTTAAAATTGTATTTCATATTCTCCCCCAACATATTCATTTTGGTTTACTAATTTTTGGACTAGTGGTTGTAATTTTTTATTTATTTTTTGTTTGACTAGCTCCAGTTTTGACTTTGGGCTAATTTAGTGTATTTACAGAAATATATTATTGTAAGGCATCCTATATTTTTACTGTATATTATTTATTGTTAATGCATACATGTATGCTTTGTGATGTGGTTTTTATTTTATATGTGGCCATATAAAGACCTTATTGCCGTAATATATTACATATGCTTAAACTTTTTAAATGATCTGTTTAATTAATTAATTAAATAAATAAATAAATAAACATTTAAATTAAAATTAATAATTATGATAAAAACACAATCATATAAAAAAAGAAAAGTAAATGCATAATCTAAAGATTACAGCAATTATAAAACAATCAGAGCAAATAAGATTTAGAAACATTATGCAACATTTGATTAAATAAACAAACAATACATTAAATAAATCTGTAAATTTAATTGGAATTTTCATTAATTTTCCTTCGGCTTAGTTGCTTTATTCATCTGGGGTCACCACAGCGGAATGAACCTAAACTTATCCAGCATATGTTTTACACAGCGGAAGCCCTTCCAGCTGCAACCCAGTACTTGGAAACATCCATACACATTCATTCACATAGACTACGGCCAATATAGTTTATTCAGTTTACCTATAGCACATGTCTTTGAACTGTGGTGGAAACCGGAGCACCCAAAGGAAACACACGTGAACACAGGGAGAACATGCAAACTCCACACAGAAATGCTAACTGACCCAGCCGGGACTCAGGCCAGCGACCTTATTGCTGTGAGGCGACAGTGCTAACCACTGAGTCACTGTGTCGCGCTTTCCGATTCATATTTTAGAGCTTGATAGAGCTTTTTCAGTAGCAGCTCCAAGACTTTGGAACGATCTTCCACTATCGATAAGAACTTCCCCAACTTTTGAGTCTTTTTAGAGGTCACTGAAAACACATTTTTTTTTCTTTAGCTTTTAATCATGTGTTGTAAATAAGACTTGTTTTTATTTTTTTACCAAATATGTACCTTTTATACAAAATGATTTAATTTATTTTTTACATTTTAGAATTTTTGCAATTTAGGATATAGATGGGTTTTTTTACATTATGGAATTTTATTAGCATTTTTGGTGGTCCAGAAACATCTAAACAATATAAACCCTCTCATTTAAAACACACTGCAAATGAAAAAAAAAAAACAGATCAAAAGAAATAAACTTTTGCTTACTCACAGATGACTCACCATTTTAAAACCGGATAAGTCAAGTTAACTCAAACCTTTTAAGGAAACCAATTGCGGCAAACCGTTTGAGTTTTGAAACCAAATGGTTCGAGTGCTGTAAACTTATAAACTGTTAACTTATTAGCTTGAATCATATACACTTATACCGTTTAACATTTAGAGTATAAGTAACTTAAACATTTTAAGCTCATGCTCTTTATGAGTTCAGTTAACTTAATTTAATCATATACACTTATTATTTGAGTTCATATAGTTAAACATTTAGAGTATTAGTAACATCTGATAACTGAACTTAAAATGTTTGAGTTCAGTTAACTTAAACTAATTGAGTCCAAACAACTATAGGTACTCGAATGGTTTGAGGAAATCAATTGCGGCAAATGGTTTAAGTTGACTGAGCAATCGGTTTCCTGAAACCATTTGAGTAGTTTGGATTTAATTCATGTATAAATGTCTAAATGTATATGTTCAATGTATAAATGTCTAAATGAAGAGTTCAGATGCAAAAGCCACTAAACACCACTTCCGCCCAAAAATGAGATAATGGCATTAAGTACACCATCAACAAATAGATTTGCTTCAAATCATCTAAATCCCAGCGTTAGCGCATTCAGAAATAACAGTTTGTTGGCAAAAGCCGCTAAATGCCACCTACCTTTGACAGCAAAAGCTGCTATATCCTGAGAACCAATCAGAAGCGCGAATCGAATAATATGTTTTTAATGTAGCAGCGCGCTGATACGCCGGCTTTTATAAGAAGACATATTCCGCTTTAGATTTTAAAAGACGGAGTTTTATAAACTGGATGAGCCTGTCCGACTGTCAGTGAATGTCAAATGAAAATGTCCCTTACCTCAAAACTTGGAAAAGGAAAACATAATGTATAGTCGGAAGTGTAGCATGCATTCATAACATGTTTTTGTGCAGTGACGCTACTTTGAATGAGTCCGATTTACTATACAATAAACGGTAACTCTATTTCACGAAAGACAGAGTTAAGATGCTGTTCTTTTATCCCACGTGGATGCTATGAGAATAAACACGGGACCAAGACTTAAAGTATGGTGAGAATGAATAAATGACAGCTTCTAAAATTGTCTGAGAGGCATCCCCTTTTTGGCCAGTAGGCCTAACTTGTGTTTTATTTGCTAATTTAAGCTATTTTTTTAAAAGATAGATATACTGTATAAAACTATACATTATTTATATTACTTCATAATACCTATATGTCTGATAAACTTTTTATATTAATGGACAATGCACAGATATTGATGTTTCACAATGTTTTACACTACATTATTTGAATCAACCAAGATTCGTTTTCAATGTTTGCAATGCTTACATTGCTCTATACATTAAATCTAAATCCTAAATATCAGAAATGACAACAGATTGTTAAGATTTAATTAATGTCAGTTTTAATGTTATTGATTAATGCACTTAACAGATTTCATTCATTTATTCATTTTCCTGCTTTTTTCCTGGTTTATCACAGCAGAATGAACCGCCACTTACTTGACAGATTTATCTATTTTAAATTTCAGGTGGTTTGTGTAATGTGTTTTATGTTTGGTAAAACAATTTCTAATGGCATCTTCATTTTCAACTAATTACACAGTCTTGTTCCAATAGGTGGATTTAGAGGGTTTTGCATTAAAAGCACAAGTGGATTTAGCTGGTTTTGACGCAAAAGAAAATTTACCTTGTTATAAAAACAAAGAATTGTCTAAAGTAACATTTTTGAAAAAAAAATTTATTTTATTTACTAGCTAATAACCTTATCATTACATATAAAAATGAAATTTCTGAACATTATCAGAGGAGCCTGATAGAAAATGCTAATTATTAGTCACTCACTGTAATATATCAGTTATTTAAAGCATATTGCAAAGGCCGGATAAAAAAACAACTAGTACTTACAATATGAAGAGGTCTGAAAGAGATTAAATACACTTTTGCTTACTCATAGATGAACCGTTGAGAAGTGCTTTTCCCACAGATGTATCACGAGACTTTCCTGAAAAACATAAATTACTTGAAAATGAAATATACGTGCAACCTCGACAATAATATTTTAATAACGTCTCCCATTGCCCCAGTTTCTGAGCTCTCTTAACATATGTTTAATGTCATGCGGTGACACTGGACGTAGGAACAAACGCTCTGGGTGAGAAGAGGTGAGGAAAGGTGACGCAGAGGAAGGAACATAATAAATCTTTTTAATACTCTCAAATAACGGTAGACTTTAAAAGCAGAGAGAGACAGAAAAATTTAGAGCATATTTTAGTATGTTAACAAGGACAATACAAAAGGGATTATTAAACTGACATTTGATTTTACTTTGTTTATTTGTAAGGTCTCATTTCCTTATAGTTGGCTCTAGAGACTGATTTGACGTAAGAATCTAAACATTGAATTTTATAACAGCGCCATTAATATTTTGTTCTTGAGCTCAAGTATAGTGGTACAAATTGAATTTGTCATTAAAATGTCATTAAATATGAATACTGCGGTTATCAAATGATCTGATAGTATCTGAATTATCTGATTTTTGACAATTTTAATGAAAAATGTTAATGACAAATTCAGTTTGTTCCACTGGAGAAAAAAAATATCATAAAAATATTCATGACACAATTATAATGACCTCATGACAATTTTGTTTATGACAAATTATGGTTGATATGATCAAGTTGTCATGACAACAACAAAGATGGGCTTTGATGTATTTGGCTATGTCAAGTTGTCATAAAGACATTTCAAGCAATGTCATCATTGTGTTTAAAATGACAAGTGAGCAAAAGGCACCTAATGACAGTTGACATGCACAAAATCTCATTTATATCATCACGTGTCATGTTATGATTATAAAAGTGTCATGGCAGTCTTATGAACACTCCTGTTGTAGCCATTTTTTGAAAGTGCATATTATTTATTTATAAGTGCAGTGCGTAAGTTTGACACCCAGTGGTTGCACTATTGCATGCCTGGTTCAAAACACACGCAAGCCCAGGTTGCCATATTGACGTCAACAACAGGAGTGAGCCTGACTATCGAGCCTAAAAGCTGATTTAAATCGTGTTCTAAATAAAAGCAAGGGCATGTGATAGAAGAAATATTTCCATATTAAAAGGAGTTTTTGTTCTAAACAACACCTGAAATTTATATATTTGAAACAGCTTCTTATTCTTGCAGCTGAACAACAGGAAATTGACAATGATAACCTCATGTACATATCATGTGCTTTATTCAGTGTTAAATGCCAACAATGTGAGTTTGAATGCCATTTTACATTACATTTATTGGCATACTGCTGAAAGCAGCAGCAGATAGTTCACCTCAGATCTTGAAAATAAAATAAACTGTGTGACATTGAACTATAGAACTGTGACTCAGTGCAAGCCAACACATATTAGTGATTCAGCATCTACATGTATTAATGTTAAAGAGGTTTAATATGTATTAATTAGATTATAAACCTTACCATTTTGTTGGAGTGCAGTGAGTGCATTATTCTGTGCTTCTGAATGGCTGTATTTCTGTCGTGTTTCGTCTGGTGCACACAGCCCAATTGCTTTTCACTGTAAATATCACATAGCATGTTGGTAGGCCACAGGGTTACAATGTAACCTGCTCACCCAATATTTATGTTAGTAATATTTATATTATTTGCTAATTAATAACCTCATGTTGAACTCTGAAAAGTGGGTCGGACATTGGTGATGGTTATTGTTTTGTAACAAATTTAGTTTGATATAATTTTATCTTAATTTTTATTAGTAAATTACCTGTTAAATAAACAAGAGAATCAAGTGAAAATTGAATAGAGTGAAGTGTGTTCGAAAAACAAAGCCCACAACCATACATCTGCAATCTCAGCCAAATATCAGAAAAACATCTATAAAAAAAATGAGACTGCAACATTTTATCTCACAATTGTGCAGTATTTCCTGAATATTTTTCTCTGAAATTACAAAAAAATATATTTTATAAATCAATCAAATAAATATAAACATTTTAGTCATATTTCTATTTAAAAACTGTATAGTACGTACTACAGTGTTCTGAATGTAACCTTGCAGAAAGAATAGCATTATGCATGCTGCAGTTATTTCAAAGCGCTTTGCTTTTAGAGTTTACTAATGTGATTTTTGTAGAAAATGTTCTAAAGATATACTTCATTCTCCCTATCTGCCTAAAAATTGCCCTGACGCTAAGAAGGATTAAATCTGCTAACGGGTCCTTGCTAAGACCTTGCTAACTTCAGCAAGCAAAGCAAATGTCTTCCAAGCAGGAGATAAATGCAGTGAAGCCATTTCAAATCAGGGTTAAATCTTACTATTAACAAAATGTCAAGCTCTATCTGCTCACAGTATGAAGATAATTATTCAAATAAAGTGAGAAAAATTGCTGCTTATTTACGTAAAAAAAATGAGCATGTGTTGCAACTACAGCAAATAATGTTCAGTTTCTTACACAGTTAGTTTTGCTTCAAGACTTAAAGGGAAAATTTACCCAAAAATGGAAATTTCCTGTTAATTTACTCACCCACAGGTCATACAAGAGGTAGGTGATTTTTTCTTTAGTAGAACATTAAAGAAGATTTTGGGCTGAATCTGTGGTTCTTAGTGATTCATATAATGGCAGTAAATAGTGGTAGCTTTTTTTAGATGAAAAATAAACACATGTAAACAGTTCTTGTCCTGTTGCTTTTGACAACGATAGTGCGAGAGCTGATGAAGCAATCTCAAATATCTATTAGCAAACTTTGTCATCTGGCCTCCCATCCATCTCATGCTTTTGTCATCAAAAGCGACCAGACTACATGTTGTATTGCCTACTGTGTGTTTTTTTTACTCTCAAAGCAATAGTAGCTAGTAATGGTAGTTAGGCTTGGCTTCAATTTTATAGTTACTGCAAAATTGCCCAGCAAAATACCACAGACATTCTTTACAGTACACTACTGTAATATGCACTGCATTGTGCGTAATTTTGATGTTTATGTTTGTAATATTTATATTATTTGCAAATTAATAACCACATCATATGGAACTCTGAATCTGCATCTCATTTCGGAGTCTGCTACTGTCCACCGTAGGTCGCATTTCGGTTGCGGACACACTTTGAGAGCCTTTCTGACTGAATAAATGAAATACGTTATTTTCCACCAGGCCAAGTCTAAGTAAAGTCTAACTAAAATAGATTGATAAATGAAAACCATTTTGTAAACCATTTAAAATGGATATATTAACAACGAAACAATCAATTAAAATACCGTTGGACATAATCCTGTCACTTGTTTAGAATTTAGTAAAGTTTTGTGTAAATAAAGGATTTGTACTGCTAGTGTAAAACGTAAATAAATTACAGTAAAATACTGTAAAAATCGCCATACTGTATAATTAAAATGTAATTGTGGTAGGGCCCTGCTACTGTAAAACAAATTTACAGGTAAATTGCTACAAAGGGGCAAATGTGGTAACTTGCTGGAAACAGCGCTGCCAGTAAGTTACTTCAAAAATACAATAAAATGTCTAACAGTGTATTTACCTTCATTATTTTAAAGACTGAGAAAAATAGTTTGAGCTAAAAATCTTCTTTCTTGTTTTACTCAAGAAAGTCACCCATTAGCCTATGAGCTATAATTTAATAGCAAACTAATTTTTCTGTGAACGGTCCCTATCGACTACTTTTACTATAATCAGAAAATCTCCCCAATTAAATAATCAGTTAAATATGTGTTTATGTTTAAGCCGTTTCAGCATGTTGCATGAAGGCATCCCTTGCAGACGTGATGTTAGGACGATAATTAGTGCTAAGATCACAAAGAAACTGCTCTAATTTAAAAACACTTCACCACCAAGTGTCTGCTATACATCTGTTCTCTCTTTCTGTCTTTGTTTTACAGCACAAATGTTTGGCTTTTTGTTCCTTTTTTAATAGTCTTGATCACAAATCCTTCTGGCAATTACTTCAAACATGCTTTAAATAGGCCAGTGGAATTTACAATGCAGACTCAAGACATGCACTACATGCACAGTAGTCCATAAAATGCAGATACTGCGATAATCCCAATCCCATTATTTACTGTACACTTTTGTTTTTTCCAACTATATTGTGAAAAATCATATCAAACTAGAAGAAAACTCTACTTTCTTAATGTGTTCTCCCCACACAGAAATACAGATTAAGAGCACCCTGACATTGTTTAATGTCAGTACAATCCTAAAGAGACACTGTGGTTTTAGTGAATTTAAATAATAATAACAGTCTAGAGATAATAGCTGCTATTGCTTCCTACAACTTCCAACTTCTAACTGTCTACTGCTAAATGATTTGGATGTGATTCATTTCATGTAAAATCATATACAGGCAGACATAATCCAATAGAAAAAATGTAAAATGAAACCACAAATAATGTGAGAAAATAATATGATGAAATAATGTGAGATGAACAGATAAACAGACAGAAAGATCCACACCAACAGACGAATGGACAAACAGACGAAAGGACACAGGAAAGGACGGACAGATGGATGACGGGATGGATGGTTGAATATTCAAATGGTCGTATGGATGGATGGATGGATGGATGGATGGATGGATGGATGGATGGATGAATGGATTGATGGAGGTATGGATGGATGGAAGGACGGATGGATGGACGGACGGACAGACGGATGGACAGACAGACAAAAAGATGGAGGAAAGGACTGAAAGATGGATGAGAGATGGTCGCATGGATGGATGGATGGATGGGCAGATGGATGTAGGTATGGATGGATGGATTTATGGATGGACGGACAAAAGGACAGAGGAAAGGATGGACAGATGGATGGGTGGACGTATGGATGGATGGATGGATGGATGGATGGATGGATGGATGGACGAACAGACAAAAGGACGGATGGAAAGAACAGGCAGATAGATGATGGATGGATCATGAATGGATGGATGGATGGATCGATGGATGGGCGGACGGACAGATGGATGGAAAAAAGGACAGAGAAAAGGACGGACAGGTGGATGATGGATGGATGGTTGCATGGATGGAAAGATGGATGGATGAATAGATGAACAGATGGAAAGATGGACAGATGAACGGATCGAAGAATGGATGGATGGATGGATAGTCGCATGGAAGGATGAATGGATGGATGGATTGACGGATAGAAGGATGAATGTATGGATGGATGGATAAATAGACGAACAGACAAAGTGGCGGACTGATGGAAGGATAGATGCATGGATGGATAGACAGATGGATGGATGGATGGATGGATGGATTGATGAATAAAACAACAAACAAGCACAACAATAGTCAATGACAGACAGAAGGATGGATGGATAGAATGATGGTTGGACATCCTGACAGATAAAATGATAGAAAAGAGAGAGATGGCAGGACAGGCAGGCAGGCAGGCAGGCAGGCAGGCAGGCAGGCAGGCAGGCAGGCAGGCAGGCAGGCAGGCAGGCAGGCAGGCAGGCAGGCAGGCAGGCAGACAGACAGACAGACAGACAGACAGACAGACAGACAGACAGACAGACAGACAGACAGACAGACAGACAGACA
Source organism: Danio aesculapii (assembly GCF_903798145.1). NCBI lineage: Eukaryota > Metazoa > Chordata > Actinopteri > Cypriniformes > Danionidae > Danio > Danio aesculapii. The sequence continues at coordinate 41,618,041 of NC_079454.1, read as the reverse complement.
GACAGACAGACAGACAGACAGACAGACAGACAGACAGATAGATAGATAGATAGATAGATAGATAGATAGATAGATAGATAGATAGATAGATATAATGATAGAGGGCTGTAGAAAGGCTGACATTGCATCGTTTCTTCTGTTAGAAAAGAGTTCTGTAGAAAAGAGAGAGATGGCAGGACAGGCAGGCAGGCAGGCAGGCAGGCAGGCAGGCAGGCAGGCAGGCAGGCAGGCAGGCAGGCAGGCAGGCAGGCAGGCAGGCAGGCAGGCAGACAGACAGACAGACAGACAGACAGACAGACAGACAGACAGACAGACAGACAGACAGACAGACAGACAGACAGACAGACAGACAGACAGACAGACAGACAGACAGATAGATAGATAGATAGATAGATAGATAGATAGATAGATAGATAGATAGATATAATGATAGAGGGCTGTAGAAAGGCTGACATTGCATCGTTTCTTCTGTTCCCCATCTGTTAGCGATAATACAAAGACTTTCGTGCAGGAATGGAGTCGTTTTCAACAGTGACAATCCAAGAGCTGACCGATATTCCACAGTGCTATGGCTTTAGCCCACAACTTTTCCACTGACATCATCAGCATGTTGTTTGCCGGCTTGATAACTCCAAATTGTATGCTGGTTGGAAATTTAAATAGTGCCGTGACCAGGAATATAATCAAAAATAATGCCAGACTGCAAGATTCTTTAAGCTTCTGATCCAAACCAAAGAGACAACTGCATTACTTTCGGGTTACCTTGAAAGGTTAACAATGAAAAAAAAAAAAAGTTCATGACCTCTGTAGTGCCTAGAAATTGTCAGCCACTTTCTATATTTTCCTTATGGACCTTTTCACAAGACTGTTATGACACGTTTCACAGACATCAGCATATTAAATTCTTGAAAGTTTTTAATATTTTGAGTTTTGAACATTCAACATTGATTCTATAAACATTTATATGTATTTATGTATGTACAGTATTGTATCATCTTTGCATCAAATTACTAAAAATGGGTGCGTAGCACTTGGCAGTCTTTATGTGTGAACTACTGAACAACCCATCAAGGAGGCTCGCTGAAACGTCACCAACACCTCGCAGACGAAAATCCAATATCAGCATGCTAAATATTCCAGAGCAGTCATCGACTCGACCCCACATGTGGTCAGATGTAGTGACGAGCTGCAGCCAATGAGAGAGCATATCATCATGAGCTGAATGGTCAGTGTGCTCAGGAACTCAACAAAAATGTTTGTGATTGACCAGAATGAGCATCGATGCACTTAATGTTAAAATGGACACGAGAGTCTCCATTTTAGATCCTAGAACACGCAAAAGTCTGAGCCTCGCTCTCATTTTCACTTTTAAACAGGAGCTATATCGCGGCACAGAATATGCTGTTTTGAAAGATTTATCTGAAGTAAATTTATCTTTTGGCTATCAATTGCTAGGCAAAAAGGCACACATATTTAAAGTCACAGCGAGGTGTAGACATTAAAAACTATGATGGTTGGTTTTAGGCCCCGTTTACACTAATACGTTTTCGCTTTAAATCGCATGAGTTTTGCTACGGTACGCAATCTGTTTACACTACGCAGAGTTTTCGAGTGCCAAAAACGGAGCGTTTTGGAAATGCTTAAGAGGCTGTTTTCATTTTTAAAATGCTGCTGCTCCGTCTCAGTGTGGATGGAGGAAAACGGAGACATCTGAAAATGGAGGTGAGGCTGCAGACGTTCGCCTATCTGATTGGGGCTTTTTCCTCAATATTAAGTAGCCTAAACACAGTTCAGTCTTGCATCCTCTCCTTGTAAGTTCAGACTTCGCAAGTTTGATATGGAAAACAAACTCCCGAAGACACGTCCGGTGAATCTTCAAGGGGAACAGTGTATATATAACCTCATTCACATCACCCTGGCTACGTTGTTTCACTTTCTTAATAATAACATGAGAACGTGATATGAGGAACTGATATGAGCAACTTAACAGACACCAAAAAGGTTGAGGCGTCATGTAGCTACATACTTATATGAGCGTCATCATGCATATTTATAATAAAACGGAGCCTATAACATTACTGCCTCCGTTCATCTTCAGTGAAAATACCAAACATACCCTGTCCATTTCACTGAATATCAGTTTTAATAATCATTAATGGCCATTATAAAAGTATAACGTACAACAAGTTTATACAATATAGGAAATAAAGGCAAGCGATCAGTCAATATGCAGAATCAGTGTCCGCGGTTACATTAATTAATATATTAACCTAACTTTTGGCACACAGCCAAAACACGTTATCTGAGAACAAGTAATAGATTTAAAAGACCAAAATCGGGGAATACCTGTATGTCGTTAGGTATAGACAGCAAGATGAAATAAATATCACGTTTAACAAATATAGGGAGATTAGATCCAGCGGTAGATCCTTGATGAACAGTCCAATGTGCACCACTCTCATATGGGCATGTGCTCAAAGCACACTGCAATGCATGCCAGAGTGTGTGTGTGTGTGTGTGTGTGTGTGTGTGGTCATGTGATGTGCGTTGAGCGGTGTAATGTACACTGAAAAAAGTGTTGCATGCAAAACTGTTGCAAACAATTTATTTGTGTTGAATTTAAACAAACAAATTAAATTTAATAATGTTCAACTTAATTTGTAGATGTTAATAACGATGATGGTTGGGTTTAGGATTGGGGAAGGTGTAGACGTTAATAACTGTGGTGGTTGGCTTTAGGATTGGGGAAGGTGTGGTAGATGTTAATAACTGTGATAGTTGGGTTCAGGTTTGGGGAAGGTGTAGACATTAATAACTATGATGGACGGTTTTAGGTTTGGGGAAGGTGTAGACATTAATAACTGTGAAGTTGGTTTTAGGTTTGGGGAAGGTGTAGACGTTAATAACTGTGATGGTTGGGTTTAGGGTTGGGGAAGGTGTAGACATTAATGACTGTGATGGTTGGGCTTAGGATTGGGGAAGGTGTAGACATTAATAACTGTGATGGTTGGGTTTAGGGTTGGGGAAGGTGTAGACTTTAATAACTGTGATGGTTGGGTTTAGGTTTGGGGAAAGTGTAGACGTTAATAACTGTGATGGTTGGGTTTAGGTTTGGGGAAAGTGTAGACGTTAATAACTGTGATGGTTGGGTTTAGGATTGGGAAAGGTGTAGACGTTAATAACTGTGATGGTTGGGTTTAGGATTGGGGAAGGTGTAGACGTTAATAACTGTGATGGTTGGGTTTAGGATTGGGGAAGGTGTAGACATTAATAACTGTGATGGTTGGGTTTAGGATTGGGGAAGGTGTAGACATTAATAACTGTGATGGTTGGGTTTAGGGTTGGGGAAGGTGTAGACATCAATAACTGTGATGGTTGGGTTTAGGGTTGGGGAAGGTGTAGACATTAATAATTGTCATGGTTGGGGAAGGTTTAGACATTAATAACTGTGATGGTTGCGTTTAGGGTTGGGGAAGGTGTAGACGTTAATAACTGTGATGGTTGGGTTTAGGTTTGGGGAAGGTGTAGACGTTAATAACTGTAATGGTTGGGTTTAGGGTTGAGGAAGGTGTAGACATTGATAACTGTGATGGTTGGGTTGGGTTTAGGATTGGGGAAGGTGTAGACGTTAATAACTGTGATGGTTGGGTTTAGGATTGGGGAAGGTTTAGACCTTAATAACTGTGATGGTTGGGTTGGGTTTAGGATTGGGGAAGGTGTAGACGTTAATAACTGAGATGGTTGCGTTTAGGGTTGGGGAAGGTGTAGATGTTAATAACTGTGATGGTTGGGTTAGGGTTGGGGAAGGTGTAGACATTAATAACTGTGATGGTTGGGTTTAGGATTGGGGAAGGTGTAGACGTTAATAACTGTGATGGTTGGGTTTAGGATTGGGGAAGGTTTAGACATTAATAACTGTGATGGTTGCGTTTAGGATTGGGGAAGGTGTGGTAGATGTTAATAACTGTGATGGTTGGGTTTAGGGTTGGGGTAGGTGTAGACATTAATAACTGTGATGGTTGGGTTTAGGATTGGGGAAGGTTTAGACATTAATAACTGTAATGGTTGGGTTTAGGGTTGGGGAAGGTGTAGACATTAATAACTGTGATGGTTGGTTTAGGGTTGGGGAAGGTGTAGACATTAATAACTGTGATGGTTGGGTTTAGGATTGGGGAAGGTGTAGACATTAATAACTGTGATGGTTGCGTTTAGGGTTGGGGAAGGTGTAGACATTAATAACTGTGATGGTTGGGTTTAGGTTTGGGGAAGGTGTAGACATTAATAACTGTGATGGTTGGGTTTAGGGTTGGGGAAGGTTTAGACATTAATAACTGTGATGGTTGCGTTTAGGGTTGGGGAAGGTATAGACGTTAATAACTGTGATGGTTGGGTTTAGGGTTGGGGAAGGTGTAGACATTAATACTGTGATGGTTGGGTTTAGGGTTGGGGAAGGTTTAGACATTAATAACTGTGATGGTTGGGTTTAGGTTTGGGGAAGGTGTAGACATTAATAACTGTGATGGTTGGGTTTAGGGTTGGGGAAGGTTTAGACATTAATAACTGTGATGGTTGCGTTTAGGGTTGGGGAAGGTATAGACGTTAATAACTGTGATGGTTGGGTTTAGGGTTGGGGAAGGTGTAGACATTAATACTGTGATGGTTGGGTTTAGGGTTGGGGAAGGTTTAGACATTAATAACTGTGATGGTTGCGTTTAGGGTTGGGGAAGGTGTAGACGTTAATAACTGTGATGGTTGGGTTTAGGGTTGGGGAACAAACACTCGAAAAGGATCTGTATCATACCACCCCGTAGAGTAATTCGCTATCTCCAGAAATGTATATAGGGCTACGTTTTCAGAATGAGCCTATTTTGTATAATTAACTCAGCTCTGCAAAAAAATATGATTGGTTTTACACGGTTTATACACTGTTGGAGTACAGACGCATCAGGCATTAATTAATATTAATTTGATTTCCAAATAATACATTCCAGCATTAGCCACATAAGAAAGATTCTACAGCCATGACAGTTTTTTGTTAATGTTTGCAGTAGATTATCAACATATTATGCTGTCTAAAATGTTCAAAGGAGTTTTTCATTCGAATCATCCAGCACTTTGCCATTTGATTTCAGGTTAACTGGGGTCAAATGTTTACACAAAAGCCTGAGGTCTTATTACAAGAAAATAACCAATAATAAAAAGATAATCAAATACTCAATTTTTTTGTAAACAAACTTCAAAGTAGAGGAAGATGCAAAAAGGAAAGAAGTGAATGTTTTGGTAAACTCCATCTACAAGCTCCTCAAGAGGAGGCCTTATCTAATTGTGACAGTTCTGCTTGTGGGTTTGTCCTGGCAGTTTTCCCGGGATATTTGGGAGTCCCAGTTACTGGTCATTAGTCCAGAGCGGCACCCAGCTCCATAGCATGAGAGACTGACAGCTTAATCCTGCCCGAGCCTTTTGTTTTGTGCACCACGTTACTCTTTCATAGATGACTGAGTCACCCCTGCCTGGAGATTAAGTAATTTCTTTAACAACTTGAACAAGTGTCAGATTTACTACTGTCCTCGGTTTGGACACTGCAGAGCATGAGAGGCCTGAAGGCTGTTTAAAGTTGACCTGTCAGCTGACCTAATGATCACGTCAGCGGAAAGGAGTTCCAGTAAGGGACGAGTTATCATTTGAGTTAACCTATAATCTTTTTCTGGCAAACATCCATTTACCAGAAATACGAATATTAGGACACAGACAGAAGAGAGGTCAAAGTAGTTACTTTCTGTTTTGCTTGTCAGTACTGACCTTATTCTAAAATGCAGTTGCCAATGGGAGAAATGACTAGAAATAATAAATGGCAGAAAATGGTCAAACTACTTGCTCTACAAACAAGTGTGTTCATGACTATACAGACAAAGCAGAATAATATAAGAAGAAAATATCAGTTTGCAACGAGCAGCGTAACGTCTTAAAATAAATGGAAGTGAATGAAACTAGAAGTCTCAAGCCAAAGAGATTCAAGTGGCTGCACCCGCTCATGCAGTGTGCAAAGAATAAGGTCAATACTTTACAGAAAGTGATTTAGTTGACCTGTAACCACAAATACAATTCATGGTTGCAGTTCCAAGCATTATTTTAATAGAGGATGATAACATAATTTTTATTAATTTAACATTTTGAATAATTTAAACTCAACTTTTTTTTCTGAAGCTTGTAATGTGTAAAAAGGTTTAAGAGCATGTAGCTTTTTTGTGTCGTTTTATATGGTTGCATTAGACATGAGCCCTGCATGCATGTGAGGATAATGTACCGTTGCTCTGTTTATTTTCATTTATTTCAGTAGGCTTTTGTTTGTGAAGGACAGTATATCTATTCCCTGGACAATAAAATACAGTACCACTGGGGGAAATCTTCTTGGTAAAAAGGAGCACTCCTTTTTTTTGAAAATAGGCTAATTTTACTAGTCACCTAGAGTTAAACATTTAAGTTGTATCATTTTTTGATCCATTCAGTTGATCTTGGGGTTAGGAGTGAGCACTTTTAGCTTAGCTTAGCATAAATCATTGAATCTGATTAGACCATTAGCATAAAAAAGTTAAAAATATTTTATATTCTCATTCTTGCGTAATAATCAAGGAACTTCACCATGGCTGCAGCTGGCATGATGATATATGTAGTGCATAACAATAGCTCTAGGTAACAGTGCTGTGTAATACCATTGTGTCTGCCACAGTCATGGTATGGCAGCAAAGTCCCTTGATTATTATGCTGGAATAAGTATAATATAGTATAGTTCCTAGTCATACTGGCCTAAAAATAGCTACCTTTCATTTTCTGTCAGTCTTAGTACACAATCTAATGAGTAAAGCTTTAAACAGGAAATTTATAAAAAAAATAAAATAAAAAAAAAATCTTTGAGATGCTAATGGTCTAATCTGATTCAATTATCTATGCTAAGCTAAGCTAAAAGTGCTCTCGCCATACCCGAAGATCGACTGAAAAAATTAAAATGTGGCAAAGTTCAAGTGTTTAACTCTATATGCCTTGTAAATGAACATATTTCCAAAAAAAAAAAAAAGGTTTGAAACATTTTGTTTAATAAAACTAAATGAGAAAACTTTAGCATGAGTTATGTTAACAGTTCTCATGATATTAAGTTAAATGTTTTCAGGGCAACTTAAAGAGCAACTTGTGCTCCTCTATCTCAGAGCAGTTTGTTTTCAGAATATATACTGTAATTTGCCGTTTGTTAATTGTATTTTACGTTTAAAGCTAAACATTTTTTAGCATTTACAGTAAGTCAAAAAGTCTTCTTACTGACTTTGCATATAGTCACACATGTATGATTTCACTGATGAAAGTCTATACACTGTAGGAGGACAGATGATTTTTCATCATTTGATTTACAAATGAATACATTCTGGCATTACCCAGTCAAGTGAAAGAGCCATGGCAGAGTTTGTTTTGTTGCTGTTTGCAGTGGATTCCCAACATACAGTACATCTCTGGCTGTACAAGTTCTCCACTTCCTGGGTGAGATAAGACACATTAAAAATAATCTGATTTTATAGGACTTTTCTGTTGGACTTTCACTGATGAAACCAACTAGTTTGTTGCCACAGTTAATGACCTAAAACATGGAGATGAAAGCAGCTCTGTTTGATCAGGCCATTTCCAAGTGATTTGGCCACGTTTGAGTTGCTTCAAATAATCTGGATCATTATGGTCAATCATGTGTGTTCTGTCATCAGCGATGAACACTGTATCCAGAGAGAAGTTCACTCGTCCTGCCCGGGTTGTGAACAAAAGTAACACAGGACTTTTTTTTGCCTGGGAAAATGTGAAGAGCTCACTGAGCACTTGGGCTTCTATGCGGACTCTTTTGAGGGCCTCTATTGCTGGCTGTGCTGCCAAAAAACTGGAATAAAAAGCTCATTCTGCCTCTAACAAACAACCATGGAGGGCCTCCTCTTTCCTTAGAGCCCCTTTAAAGCCTGGCAAATCAAAGTATTTTGCTTTATGAAAAGGCATCAGACTCCAAAGCGTATATTTGGCTCCGGGGATGATGGTTAAAAGTTATTAACCAGGCTAATGTGTTGGTTAGTAAATTCTTTTAGAGAAGTGCTTGGGCATGAAAAAAATGGGAGCATGTTTTTGTTATCGTGGATTTTGCAGTAACACTGAACCGTTATGCATCTGACACCTTGCCATATTTCTGAACTAACTAAATTAATATCAATATACATAGTCAATTAATAGATATATCAATACATATATCAATTAATAGTTTCATATTTTGAGGGTTTTCTGTTTCTTTACAGTTGTGAACTGCATTATGGGAGCTTGATCTCTGCTCCATCGACTTATAATGTTGAAAATTCAACTCTACACCCACTAAACATTAGACATCTGATGGACATGCAAATCATGTATGTCTATATTGCATCCATCGGTCCAAGACCAATTCTGCATGCCTACACGACGTGCAAACTAGGTCAGCAAACTTCGACATCTAACCAATACCCCATTTGGACATCAATTTGCAGTTCAACATTTGAACGTCAGAGTAGGCCACTTTTTCCGATGTCTAATGCCTCATTCACACTAGCCGCGACTTTGTAGCTGCCTGTCGCTCTAAAGCCTGGTTATGCCTCGCCTCGCTAATTCGCTTGAGTGCACACAGCAAATGTGACGTCATTGCTGTGTTTGCGGAAGTTCGCTTTGGGTGCGTGCCACATGATTTTGGTTGGCGGAGCGCAAGTTTTTTTTTTTTTTTTGAAACTTATGTGAACAGTTCGCACGGTGCCACGTTTGATTTGAGTTGAATATGAATCACTTTGAAGAGATTTTGTCTGAAACAGGTATGTCTGTACAGACATCTTTATGATCCGTGATCATAGGGATAATCAGATGATCAATAATTATTGGCTAGAAATTGCAACATCTGTGGGAAAGGAAGAAAGTTTTTGTTAAAAAGTTTAGAAAAACGTGAAGGATAAGTTTGTTAAAACCTAAAAGAGAAGTCATGGTAAAAGTGAAGACCCGGGTGGTTTTAATACACAATTACAGAGTATGTTTTTCCAACATTTATGTTTTACACTGATGTATATATTACAATTTTGAATTTAAAACAATTAATTGTTACAAAACTAAAATGAAATCACAAATTATTTCTTTGATAACTGGAAAAGAATATTTGAACCTATCAGTTTACAATATACTGATGCCCTGTTCTTCTAGGTTTTATTGGTAATGTTGGACCATTATTGTCTATTTAGCATATAGACTAGTGAATTGTGAAGTGGGCTACATATAAAAAAACGTCATTATTTATATATACACAGTTGAAGTCAGTATTATTAGCCCCCCTGAGTTATTAGCCCCACTGTTTATTTTTTTCCCCAATTACTCTTTAATGGAGAGAAGATTTTTTTCAACACATTTCTAAACATAATAGTTTTAATAGTAAATAATATTTTACCCAATATTTTTCAAGACACTTCTATACAGCTTAAATTGACAATTAAAAGCTTAACTAGGTTAATTAGTTTAACTAGGCAGGTTAGGGCAATTAGGCAAGTTATTGTATAACGATGGTTTGTTCTGTAGACTATTGAAAAAACATATAGCTTAAAGCGGCTAATCATTTTGACCTTAAAATGGTTCTAAAAAATTAAAGACTGCTTTTATTCTAGCTGAAATAAAACAAACAAGACTGTCTCCAGAAAAAAATATTATCAGACATACTGTGAAAATTACCTTGCTGTCGATCAAGAAGTCGCTCTTCATTTGCATAAAGTTAAAGGATTCACAACTTCGCGTCGCTTAACATGCCCACCTGGTCACCAACGGTAGCTGTCACTCGCATAGACAGAGGTCGCCGAAAGTCGCTCATTCTCTATTGAAATTAATGGTCGCTTGTCGCTTTGCCGCTGCGAGCCTCGTAGTGTGAATGAGGCTTAAGACACATATAGAAAATTTACATTATTAATGAATGTAATATATTTAAGACAAATATCAACACAAGTATTAATACGGTTATTTCTGATGAAACATCATTTGTTATTTAATTATTTATTTATTGAGTACATGTTTTATATTTTATTGTTTTTTTCTCTAACTTGCAATTGTAGTAGTAACTTCTCTAACTACCAAAGTGTGCTCATGCTTTATATGTAGAAAACCATGTTATATTTTCATATATCTTACTTTGATTATGTACAGTCGCGGTTGAAAGTGAGGACCGGAGGGTTGGGGGGAGGGGGTGGTGTCGCGGATAAAAGGGATGACCGGGATTATCAAGGTGAGGACCCTTTTGGGGGGGGGGTATGGGGGGTTGATGGTTGTGGTTGTAGTCGTGGATGAAAGTGCGGACCGTGGGGTGGGTGTGGAGAGGTGGGAGTGAGTTGTAGGAGAGGTTGGTTTGGAAATGAATGGTTACGCTGGCCCTGTCTCCAAGTTTAGAACTTTAAAGTTACCAGAAAATCAAAACTAATCATATATCAATGTGACTTTTATTGACATTATAGTAGTTTGAAATAACGTTTAAGAAATAACATATAAAGAAATAAGTCTGTAAAATAACAGAAAATGCACTGGTAGTTTATTACAAGGTGTTTTTATTAAACCAACCCAGATAATACATCACTTTAAACTATTTAAAATGTCAATAAAAGTCACTTTTTCAAAATTTTCAAGGTTAAAAGTTGTTGGAAGAAAGATCAAGGTCCCATAATGCAACTCAAAAGCATAAAAAAATGGGGAAAAATAAAAACATGAACCACTAAATATGGAAAACTGCTTATTTATGAATATTTTTTGTACAGTGTAAGGTGAAGCAATGATCATCTCCTCCATGTTCAACTTTTTAAGCACTTGACAATATTATTAAGAAAGAACCGAATGACATAACGCGCACTATATATCACGAAGCTGTAAAAGCTTTGGGAATCATGGCAACTGATTCCAGAGTAAATCACGGCTGTTAAAGTGTCATTTATCTCCATGCTCAAATTTTTATATAATTTATCACAGCTGGACGCTGACCTCGTCTGCCTGTTTTCAATTGAGTTTATTTGCTCATTGTTCAGCGGAACTCAATGTATAGCATAAATAATCTGGGTTTTAATGCGCTATAATAAAGCGGTCTAATTGCTAATGAACTGTATGACCTGCCTTGTTTGTTCCTGGAATTCTTCGCAGCTGGAGCGAGACGTCTGGCTTCACAGAAGAGCTACAAAAGACTAGACAGATATTAGACTGACGCTGAACTGTCAGTTACAACAAACACACTCTCAAAAATACTGAAAAATTCTAAACCTGCTATATACTGTGTCCTTTATACAAGTCAATTTAAGTAAACTTTTTAAAATGTAGATTGTGTCAAAGCAGCTTAACATACTGTAGATGAAGAAAACAGAATAAAAAGCCACAATAGTTCAGATTGCGGAACATTCCAGCATATCAGGCAGTCAGGAGATTTGTGGTAGAATGATGGTGGAGTTCTGGTTAAATTGAAACTGATTCAGACAAATGTCACAGTTGAATATATATGTTTCCCTATAAAAGCTTCGGATTTGTTTGCAAGTGTTTATTTTCCATCTCAAAAATGGGTGACCATTGACTTGCATTATACAGATCACAAAAGACCTCGGATGCAGATAAAAAAACATCTTTAATTCATTTAATGTAATTTTTTGGTGAACTATCCCTTTAAATGGTGTTTGTTTGGTAATTCATGAATATTGCACCAGATTTTGCCAGATTACCACTAATTACTAATAGGATTTTTTGATCAACATTAGTTTTAAAATATCTTTTTTAAGCTTCTTACACTGTACTTCAGAATAGATGTAAATATGCTTTAAAATTAGTATTAGTTAGTCATTCATTCATTCATTTTCCTTCAGCTTAGCATCTGAGATTTATCAGAGGTCGCCACAGCAGAATGGACCACCAACTATTCCAACATATGTTTTACACAGCGGATACCCTTCCAACCCAGTACTGGGAAAAACACACTCTCACATACACATACACACACACAAAACACTCACTACAGCCAATTTTGTTTACCCAATTAACCTGCATGTCCTTGGAATGTGGGGGAAACCGGAGCACTCAGAGGAAACCCACGCAAACATCGGGAGAACATGCAAACTCCACACTGAAATGCCAACTTGCCCAGCCTAGGCTCGAACCAGTGACCTTTTTGCTGTGAGGCTAAACACTGACCCACCATGCTGCCCTAATGTTAGTTACTATTAACAAACATTATAATTTTAGATACAGTTTTACCATAACTTCAAACATGACTAAGCAGTGAGCTGGTAAATTTAGAAAATGATTGATTGTTCTTGAATTTTGCATAATAAATGTGCAAAATATCTTCTTTTGTGTTTAACTCACAAAGCTTTAAAGATACCTATTTAATCCCTTTTTCAAGATTTAAAATAAGTATTTTGTGTCTCCAGAACGTGTCTGTAAAGTTTCAACTCAAAACCCCAGCGTAGTGTAGATGGATGGCGCACTGTAGAAAAACTTATACGTTTTAAAACGAAAACGTATTAGTAAACAGGGCCTCACACATAAGCCTCACAGTGACAGACAAGAATGAAGCAGATCTCTCTTACTACAGTAAGAACCATTCTTGAGGTGCTGCTGTACACAGAGAGCTGAAGAGATCGTTTACTATGAAGACATGGTAATACACGGCTGTCAATCAATTCGGTGGGTGAAATAAAAACTTAATTAAAGGTATAGTTCACCAAAAAATTTTATTCTGTCATCATTTCCAAACCTGTTTGAGTGTCTTTTCCCAGTTGAACACAAGAGAATATATTTTAAACAAAGCTGGTCACCTTTAAGCATTGATTTAGTCATTTGATAGAGTCATTGATTTGTTTTTCCTACTATGGAAGTCAATGGTTACACACAGTTTGTTCAAATTACTTATTTAAAATGAGCTGAAACAACACAACTCTTGGGTTTTTTTGGGGACAACTTAATTGTTGCAACTTAACAGTGCAGCTTTTCAGCTTCTTCTTTTTTATCTTGTATTGTAAATATCTTGTATTGTGTTGAACAGATTAAAACCCTCAACTATTTCTACCAGGGCTGCACCGATACTGATACTTGGATCAGATATCGGTTCGATACTGCGTATTTTTGCTGGATCGGGTATTGGTCAGCTGGTGCCGATCCAAATCCGATCTTGTGCGTGCACTATATTCTGTGTAGTAAACCAACAAACGCCATGAGGGTAGTCTATAAGGCACTAGAAAGTTGTTATGTAGGCCTACTTTATCCCAAATGTTCTAAAGCTATTCTATAGTTTAATGTGAAGCACAGATGAATATTCAAGTGGTTAATTGCATGTTCTCTTTAGCGCTTCCCACCGCTACGCCTGTCAATCATTCTCCATTCATTCACAATTCAAACTGCCTGTTGCGTTCGTGACAACACGAAAAACTTTCTTCAAGACTTTTTGTTCATGTTTATATAAGTAATCAGTGGAGAAATACATTTAGTTTTGCATTAAATGGGTTCATTTTGACCTGCAACAAGGAGTTCATTGCTGTTTCTTAATCATGTTGTGCTGTTTCTGTTAGATCAGTAGATCACATTCGCAACACTGGCGTAGAGAGCGTTATTACCTGCTCTTCACACACAAAGTAGGCCTACCTTAAATTTGAAATTAGAAAAGGCTCAATCCTTGCGACTGAGTTTATTTTAAATAAACTACCAAAGTGTGCTCATGCTTTATTTGTAGAAAACCATGTTATGTACCGTCGCAGATGAAAGTGAGCACCGGGGGGTTGGGGGGAGGGGGTGGTGTCGCGGATAAAAGGGATGACCGGGAGGGTTGTGAAGGTGAGGACCCTTGGGGGGTTTGAGTTTATTCTTCGGAGGGGAATACTTTCAGTGCTGCGAATAGTTTGTAAAGCCTGGCTCATTGTGGTCAAAGTAGTTGATTAAATTGATAAAAGTGAAACTGACGGGTGCAATATGGATTGTCATTAACAGAAAAAGGAATGTTTATTAAGTAAAACTGGCCTCAGTTTAGTTTAGTCTGCAGGAAAATATCAGGCTTTGCTAAAAGGCTGGTTATTTTACCAATGATTAGGTTCAATAGTGGTAGCCTATTACAGATTTCAAAGAAAAATATTAATATTTAAAAAGGAAAGCTGGACCACAACAGATCAATCTCATAACGTATGCTCAAATAATGTAGCCTAGTTTACAGCAAGCATCGTGTTTTAGGTTTGATTGTGTGGTCTATCATATACAGTAGGCCTATAGGTTGGTTATTTTTACTAAAGAAGATATATTATTTGAGTTTATCACCAGAACTTTAGAACCTATATTATTCTTTAAAAAAATGGCACAGTATCGGGATCAGATCTGTATCGGTCAATACTGAGAATTTTGGTATTGAGATCGGATCGGTTCCAAAAAAAATGGGATCGGTGCATCCCTAATTTCTAACCACTTGAGAGTGAATAAATAGTGAGTAAATTTCATTTTGGCATGAACTAACCCTTTAATTTGTTTCAAAAACGTATTATTAGCATTGTGTTTCCAAATAATATTTTCTCAAAACAAGCAAAATAATCTTTTACTCCTAATCTACAGTTGAAGTCCGAATTATTAGCCCCCTGTATCTATTTTTCCCCAGTTTCCGTTTAACGGAGAGAAGATTTTTGCAACACATTTCTAAACATAATAGTTTTAATAACTAATTTCTAATAACTGATTTATTTTATCTTTGCCATGATGACAGTAATATTTGACTGGATATTTTTCAAGATACTAGTATTCAGCTTAAAGTGGCATTTAAAGGCTTACGTTAGTAGGTTATTTCGGTTAATTAGCCAAATCATTGTACAATGATGATTTGTTCTGTAGACAATCGAAAAAAATATAGCTTATGGGGGCTAATAATATTGACTTTAAATTGGTTTATAAAAAATGTATAAACAATTTAAAAATTTCTTCAGAAGAAAAAATATTATCAGACATACTGTGAAAAGATTCTTGCTCTGCTAAACATCATTTGGGAAATATGTAAAGGGAAAGAAAACAAAATTCCAAAGGGGGCTAATAAATCTGTCTTCAACTGTATCTATTGTCTATATATATTTCTTTATTTTCTTTATTTGTTTGTTTGGCAGGGACAGTGTGCATTAATTCGCGTTGCTGCAAATACACTAAATGCACCATTTTGTTTGGCTTGTCAAGATTTCATTTTTTACAGTGCATGGCTAAAGATAGCTATAATTAATAATCTCGAACCTTGTGAATCTGAGCGCAGCTACTGTCTTCTTTTCCAGGACAGGTTGCAGGGGTGCTGATGGAGGCCGATTCGCACGACTCCCATAGGCCCCTGTGTTTAGCCGCTTGTAAAGCCCCATCAGCCGGACATGCCATTCAGACTGGCATGCTAATTGAAAACAGCACCACTCTCCGGTGGAGATTCAAGCCCCCTCCAGAAGTCTGTAATACGCTAACAGCCTGAGAATAGCATTGTTAGGTACTGTATGCAGTAAACCTCATCTTTATACCCAATTTAGAATTCGAAAATATAGAGCCTCAGTGAATTCCTTTACCTCACCGTATTCCATTAAAGTCCATTTTATGTGGCAGGGAGAGGGAATGAACTTAGAGTATATTTGCCAGAATCCCATTTCTTTTAACAGTCTGATTATTTGGTGCTCTTACTTAAACGCGGCTGAGGTCTGCCAACACATTGCACCTTTCTGCCTATCCAAATTAAAAAGTGACACTAGAATTCCATTTCCTAAAATAGCAATTATTCGTCCTTCCAGCAATGCACTACATATTACAAATGAAATTAAGATGGTGCCTGTGAAATAATGATGCTATATAAAATAATCTTGTAATTGTCCTAAGGGGCCCTTTTTAAGCATTGTGTTGTCATGCATATAGCATTCACCCATTCCTACAAGCCGTCTCTGGTTTCATTTCATTTTTATGGCATGTAATGTAATTGTGGATATTGAGTTATGGATGGTAGTATGCATGTAAGAAATTTTATGAAGCAAGTCAACAAAAAGAATAGTCTTAAGGGGATAGTAAAGGCAAAAATGATTTACTCGCCATCATATCATTCCAAACCTGAATGATATTCTTTCTTGATGGTTTGGTTCATTTGTTTGTTTGTATGTTTTATTCTTCAATGTCCAATGACATTTGAACTTACTGTTCTTTTCTTTTTTTATTCTGCAGCAGAAGTCAAGCTTGTCAAGCAGGAAAAATAATAACAGAACTTTTCAACAACAACAACAACAACAACAACAACAACAACAATAACAATAATAATAAAACTTGTTGTTGTTGTTGTTGTTGTTTTAATTATTATTGTTTATGTTGTAATTTAACTTTTCATTATTATAATTAATTATATTTATTATTACTTTTTTATCTTTTAATATTTTAACAGCAACACAATGAAGAGAAAAATCCATATTTGAATCTGATATTTGAACGACTTACTGATTTTAGTCATTTGACAAATTAATATTACTTATTAGTTGTATAAATTAAATAATTAATAAATGGTAATAAAAGAAATTGTAAAATAATAATAATAGTAATACTACTACTACTACTACTAATAATAATAATAATAATAATAATAATAATTTAATAAAATATATGCTGTATATTATTTAATAAATTATCAAATATTTATAGTATGTTCATATTACATTTATTTTTTAAAATACTCAAACATTTTTGCCTTAATATGTACTCAAATAATTGTATTAAAAAAAAAATAAATAAATAAATAAATAAAAAAAAAAATATATATATATATATATATATATATATATATATATATATATATATATACAGTTGAAGTATACATTTTTACCCGCCCACCTAACACACCCTCTTTATTTATTTATTTTGGTTTTTTTTTATATTTACCAAATTATGTTTAACAGAGCAAGGAAATTTTCACAGTATGTCTGATAATATTTTTTCTTCTAGAGAAAGTCTTATTTCGGCTAGAATAAATGCAGTTTTCAATTTTTAAAAAACATTTTTAGGTCAAAATTATTAGCCCCTTTAAGCTATATATATATTTTCGATAGTCTAGAACAAACCATCATTATACAATAACTTGCCTATTTATTCTATCCTGCCTAGTTAAACTAATTAACCTAGTTACGCCTTTAAATGTCACTTTAAGCTGTATTGAAGTGTCTTGAAAAATATCTAGTAAAATATTATTTACTGTCATCATGGCAAAGAGAAAACAAATAAGTTATCAGAAATGAGTTATTAAAACTATTATGTTTAGAAATCTGTTGAAAAAATCGTATCTCCGTTAAATAAAACAAATAAGACTTTCTCCAGAAGAAAAAATATTATCAGAAATACTGTGAAGCTTTCCTTGCTCTGTCAAGCATCATTTGGGAAATATTGAAAATAAATAAAATTTTTTTTTTTCAAAATCAAAGAGCAGCTAATATTTCTGAGTTCAACTTGAACAAAATAATGTAGTTTCGAGGCTTTTTTTAGGTGAGAACGTAGTTGTTTAGATTGCAAATATGCAGTTTATTTTATAAGGATGGTGCCTATTTTAAATATTAATATTTTCGGAGATACAGCATGTCGGCATCCATCAGCCTGTCATTGTCAAACAAATTACAGCTGATCAAATCATTATAAAACTGGTAAATTACTTTTTAAGTCAACCTCTTTCTTTTGTAAGTTGTAGTGCTGTATTTATACCATAGTATTGTTGTATATTGAGTGTGAGATGGGACTCGCAAATCAGGAATGTATATATTTTGTGTTTCTAATAAGTCTCCTGTTTTCGTGTTTGCGCTGCTTTGGCTTTTTCGGGGATAATTTTTGTCAAATCCCAGGAAATACTGGCAAATCTCTGCAGACTGATGGCATTTCATGTCGATCAGCCTTATAGTCTTAAAATCACCTGTTTTGTCATCACTTTAGACATTACACTAGAGAATCATTTAAATACTAGGTCTAAAGTGACGTTAGTACATTAGTAACGGCTTCTGCTGTTCTGACGTTAGCTGCAGATGTGAATGAATGGCGGAAGAAAGTAGATCCTCATACAAAAGGGTTTTTAGACTCTCCGTGTTTGATTTTCTTTTTATATACACGATTATGCTGTCAAACTGTTGTATAAACGCAATATCACACGATTAGCAGTGTGATATGGCTGTATATTGTCACTGGTGGGACACTAAGGCACTCAGCCTGCTGACTCGTGCCAACGCACGTCTCCATCCAGTACCGATAAACAGCCATATCGCACAGCTACTCATGTGTCATTGCTCATATATAATCTTAATATTTAAATATTTATATTTAAATAATTATATTTAGTAGACAGAATTTTAACAATGTGTATCGGCATGTCTGTGTTTAATATAAACTTGTGTCTAATTAATCAATCTCAATTAAGTTCAATTTAAGTTTATTTGTAGAGAGCTTTTCAAAATTAAAATCAGAATCAGAAAAGTTAAGGTTGTTAGTTACCATAACTTTATTAGTTACTAATAACTTTAATTAACTAGTAAATGATTACTAATAGCTTTTAATAGTTAAAGTTATTATAAACATAGTTAACCTGCAGTTATAGTATGTAGGTGATGTCTACGTGTACATGTTCAATGAAGTGTATATAATCTACTGATAAACCCCAACCTGGCTGATCTGATTACTTCAGACATGGTACAAAACTGAAAAACTACTGATCTCTAAACAACTCTGCGATTATTCGACAGCATAAACAGGTAAACACAGAGCCATACGTGACTATTCAAATGTTCCGTTGTGCCCGTCCAAGTCTAGTTGGTTTTTGTTTGCCTCTTTCATTGAACAAACTAATCCAATTTTCACTGGTTTACATAGGTAGCATTTTCAGACTTACAATAAACATTTTTCCTTTGGTCTGTGGAGAGGAGTTTAAATTTCATCTCATCACACACAAACACATGTTGCCATTCATCTGCTCAGTGTTTAAAACCATCGCATTCCTCAAACATCCCTTAGTGCATCCACGCTGAAGGTGCTGGGGAAGAATTATAATGCTTTTCTTTACCCATTAGTTCTATCGTGCGACACGTGGGAACTGCTTTAATAGGTGTGGAATATATACATTTCCCGTTCGAGGTTGTTGGGTTCAAAAATATTAAAATCTGAACTCAGGTGCTTAATTCTGTGGGTGTTCTCGAAGTGTTGATGGCATAGTGATCCAAAAGTGGATTCTTGTTATTCCAGTTATGTTTCCCATGCTGGTTCTAACCAAAAGGGAAATATAGGAACTAAAAACTTAACCTTTATCTGGACATTTGGAGAACTATAAGTTAAATTCTAGCAAGGATGTAGGTGGGGAAAGCATTATTTTTGGCCTATTTAGATTGTCTGGAGATTTTAGCCCACTTTTTGTCACAGATTAACATAGCGGTCGATCATTAATCAACTAAAATGATCCCTATTAAGATGTTTAAACAATGATATACAGTTGAAGTCAAATTTATTAGCCTGTGAATTTTGAACTGTGAATTTTCTTTTCTTTCAAATATTTCCCAAATTATGTTTAACAGAGCAAGGAATTTCTCACAATATGTCTGATCATATTTTTTCTTCTTCTGAAAGTTATCTGTTTTATTTAGGCTAGAATGAAAGTAGTTTTTACCATATAATTTTAAGGTCAATATTATTACCTTTCATAAGCAATATTTTTTTCTCGATTGTCTACAGAACAAACCATAGTTATACAACGATTTACCGTATTACCCTAACTTGCCTAATTAACCTAGTTACGCCTTTAAATTACACTTTAAGCTGAATACTATATCTTGAAAAATAGCTAGTGAAATATTATTACTGTCAATATGGCAAAGATAAAATAAATCAGCTATTATAAATTAGTTATTAAAACGACTATTTTTAGAGATGTGTTGAATGTATTAAACAGAAAATGGGGGAAAATATACAGGGGGGTTAATATTTCAGGTGGGTTAATAATTTTGATTTCAAATGTATGTGTTCTTAAGTTCTTAATTTTTTTTTATTTTAATATTTGCATATTAAATTTCAAATTCAACCTCACGTTGTGTGAATCCAATGCAAATTCACAGCAATTCGTAACTTTTTGATTTAGTGGCTAAATTGCATTAATTAAAAATCTCATTAGTACATTTTTGTATGATTTGCTCATAGGTTTGGGGGAACACCTTTTAAAAATGTTATGCTTTCATATTAATTAAAGCGTTAGAATTTGTACAAATTAGCCACTTTTTTGACAATACGCAAAATAACTACATTTTCTTGTGAGATCAAGCTGGTCAATCTTATTTACACTTTCATCCGCCATTAACATTTTTTTTAATCGGGTTCATTTTTACGTGTTTTGTGTTTTTGCATCTGTATAAAGTGTTTTAAATCAGTGGTCTCCAACCGGCCAACACTTGACAATTTTACCACGGAAGGGACGGTGGTTCGTAGGTTGCTAGGTGAGCATCAACCGTTTTCTCAGAGGATGACAAGCTGACAAAATCTTGCTGCATCTCTGATGCAAGTTTTATTTATGGAGAAAATTACAAAGCACTGCATTGTTTGGGTGTCCTGTGTTTGTGAGAGATAATTAGTCTACTGAAATGTACATATTCCACACAAGCTGAAGCTGAGTGGTCAGTTGTTATCACAAGACTCGCGATGAGCTCCCTGCATTCAATCAACTGTGTGTATCTGAAAGGCGCAAGACGCACACCGCCATTGGAAATAACGAACTTCTGTGAACTCTAGAAAAGACACGATATGCGAACGAACCCTAAAAAGCAGCCGTCACTCGCAATCTCCAGTAGTTGATCTTCTTGCACCGACATGGTGAATTCACCTGATTTGTTGACAAATGAGTTGCAGATCTAAGTGGTAGATTTTGGCATGACAATATGGGCGATTGCCCGGGGCAGCATCTTGCAAGGGGATCATCTTGCAGCATCTTGCATGGAGATACCTCCCCCCTCTTCACTTTCGTTCATGACACCCCCCCCCCTCGCTCTTCACTTTTGTCCGTGAAAAGGTGGCATGAACACCTTGAGGGCGGCACAATCATCATTAGCCTAGAGATCTATTCCTTAGTGGTTCGCGGGTTCTTCACTGGGCCTTTTCCCCTTAGCAAAGAAACTTTCCAAAGTCATGTGTTTCTTACTCATTTTGCTACTTGTGGGTTAAATTTGGGCGCTCAAGTGACCCGAGATATAACCGAGAGAACACAGTCATTTTTCAAAATAAAAGATTTTTCAAAATAAAAGATTGTTTAGACTGAGATAATAAATAAAACAGAAATAATTACTGACTTCTTTTGCGGCCCAGTACCAGTAACAGACCACTGTTTTTAATGATGTTTTGACAATTCAGAGTCACCATACAAGCGAAAGCCAAAATCCAGAATGCAGTCACTCATAAAGTGCACAGAGCACTTTGACAAACGAAGAGTGTAATATGAAGACAAACTACTACTTCTTCTGTAACCTCCTACTGTGTGCTGGTTTCAGTGCCTGTCCATACCTTAAAACTTTGTAACACCTCTACTATCTGTAAAATTTGGAACACTCTACCATTTCACATTAGACTTTCCCTCTCTATTTCTGTGTTTAAGTCTACTTTAAAGGCCTATCTATATTCTCTTGCTTTTAATACTCCTTGATTACTGTTTTTACTTATTAATTGTTTTCTTTTTACATTTTTTAAAACAAATATTGAATTGAACACCTTTGACTGAACACCTATTTCCAGTCTCTTTTCAGGATTAATTTGTTTATGGAATCTTGAGTTATGTGGCTCCAGTTTTTTTTCCAAATTTGGGGATAATACCACAGAGCTCTTTTATAAGGAGGTGAACTCTCCTTCGTCTCTGTGCAGTAGATTTTATGGACACAATATTGCCTCTTTTTTTTTTTTTTTTTGAACAAAAAGCATCACTATTTTTGCCATTTTTCTCTCCACAGATATATGAATGAATATTGGACTCTTTGTTTGCAAGGTTTCTGTGCATGAGAAAGAAATAAAAAGAAAAGAAATAAAAGAAAATAAAAGAAATAAAGAAATAAAAACGCACATGAAAAATTTTGATTTGCCAAGACCTTCACACATATTTCAGAATCGATATATCAAATGTCTCACAGTATAATCAATATAATCAATCGGTTTTCTGAAAGAAGAAAATTCTGACAATGTTAAAAATGTCAACACAAGAATGTTTATTTTTTAACTTTCCAATCTTAAAGAACCTGAAAAAAAGCGGTTTCTTGGAAAACTAAAGACTGGAGTCAAGGTCTAGCAAGAGTCAAAATTATTGTTTTCATTTTATTTAACTGATTAAAAAACAATCCCAAATGTTTGTATAGTAGTGTTTATTTTATGCAATTGCTAACTAATTAACATATAAGCTTTGAACAGCACAGTGTTCTTCCTCAAACTGACTGAACCAAGAGATGTTTCTGGCCATAAAAGAACAGAACAAAAAAAAAGCTGACTTGCAGCATTTCAATGCAAACTACAACCCAATTTAATGAAGGGTATCATTTTAGGTCAGGGTTTCCTACAAATATGGTTAAAAGACATGCATGTAACCCAGATGATGCAGATTTATTTCGTGATTTGTGGTTGTTTGTGATTTGTAAATCAATGTCGCGGTTAGCGCTACAGGAAATGCTAGAAGAGAAAAAACCTCCACTGGCTCAGTTCTCAGGGGAAATTCGAACCCTCAGCCTTTTATTAAAACATAAGCATTACAATCAAACCACAATACAAAAGAGACAACCAACTGAGACCACATGCAATGTTAGATACGTCTATTTATTATTCCGTGCTTGAAGAACATAACTTTCTGGCCACATTCATAGCGCAGCAGAATAAGCTAGTCAATTCTGTATTTGAGTCATTAATCTAGATACGTTCACACAACCAAATTCATCGTTCAGACTCAAAACTGCATTTTTAGAGACTTTCTTTATCATGTTACAATAGTCAATGTGTCATTTTTGTTGCGTTAGTTTAACGTCCATACTGTGAAATTTTCCATTTATGTTTGTAATGAGGCAACAAACACTTGTACACTGCTGAATATACCAGTTTATACAAAAGTTCTGTCTGGTTCTCAAATCCGATTGGCTGATAGTCATGCGATATTCTGCAATAACAGCACTCATATAGGCTCTTCACCATTGTGTACTGATCACATACAGTGACAGCAGATCAATAAACTCACTACAGCTTGCAAATATTGCAGCTTTTGGACAACATAATGTACTTTTGATGCTTTTTTAGGTGAGAATGTAGTTGTCTAGATTGCAACTATGCAGTTTATTTATAAGAATAGTGCCTATTTTAAATATTTATAATATCGGCAGCCATTAGCCAGTCATACTGAGCAGAGCAAAGACGGTTGACGTTCCGCCACAAGATGGTGACAGAGACCACATAAGAAGTCCTTGGGGGAGAAAAATTCAGCATAAATTTCAAACTACAGTTGAACATACAGTATTATTATAAAACAGGTAAGTGACATTCTAAATCAATTTCTCTCTTTTGTATGTTGTAGTGCTGCATTTATACCATAGTAATCTGGTAGTGCTTGCTTTTCTTTGGCTTTTTCGGGGTTAATTATTGCGATATCCTGATTGCAACAGAGAAATACTGGGAAATCTCTGTAGACTTATGGCATTTCATGCCGTTCAGCCTTATATCTTAAACTGTGAGCAAAATCACCAGTTTTGTTATCACTTTAGAAATTACGCTAGAGAATCATTCAAATACTAGCTCTAAAGTGAAGTGGGTGAATTAGCAATGGTTTCTGCTGTTCTGACCAGAACATGGCAGAAGTAGTTCCATGTACAAAAGGATTTTTGAGACTCTCTGTGTTTGATTTACTTTTTTATAAATCATGCCATCGAACTGTTGTATAAAAGCAATATCACACTTGTATCAGTGCGATATGGCTGTATATAGTCACTGGTGGGACACTAAGGCACTCGGCCTGCAGCCTCGAGCCAACACACGCCATCTTTAATGACTCGCATCATGTAATTCAAGACAGAACTACTAATTGATTTCTGGTAGCAATAGTCCAAATAAAAAAAGTGTTCACCCCATATCGGAATTACCATAATAAGGAGATTTATAACTTATACAATGGGAGCTTCTGAAAGCTACAACTTGTACCACATGGCCACTGCACGTCATGCAGAACCAGAGAAAATGGCAGTTCTTTTAGCAGTAAAATGCAATTAAGCATTTGGTAAGACTGTATTTTGATGGTCCCTATTTTGCTGACTAAAAGGTGCATTGCAACTACATGCCAATTACTTCTCATTTGAGTATTAGTAGACTGTCTGCTTAATTTCTGCTGATACTGCTCCTTCAACAGACATTTAACTGACTACAAGAAACTTTGTACATGTCAGCTTACACTAACCCTAACCCAACGGTCTTCTTTAAACCTATTGAGAATTAGTTGGCATGTAGATGCAATGTAACTTAAAGTCAACAAAAGATGTTAAAGGGACCATCAAAATAAACTGATACCAAGCAGTTATTTTGCATTATTTATGTTTTTTGAATGTAGCTGCCTTCATACAAAAGGAGTGTGAAGATTAAGGGACATAAAGGTAAAAATCTTTGACATGGGTTCATAACTGCCCATTCAAAACAGTTTCGAGGTGAACATCATTTGTTATCATCAATTACAGAAAGTACATGACATAAACAAACAATTGCTTCCAGGGCATTTTCTATAAATTGATTTTTCAACTTGTAATACTGTTTCCGATACAGTTTCCAACATTTCTTTAGTATTGAACACTCATTCATTCTATTGTGTTACGTTACTTTTTTATGTACGAGCCTTATTGCATAATGACTTCATCCCCATTGACACCCTCTGCCAGTGCATTGATGAAATGAACAGTTGGATGTGCCAAAACTTTCTTCAGTTAAACAAAGAGAAAACTGAAGTCATTGCATTTGGGAACAGAGATGAGGTTCTGAAGGTGAATGCGTACCTTGGCTCTAGGTGTCAAACAACAAAAACTAAGGTCAAGAATCTTGGTGTTATTCTAAAGTCAGATCTGAGTTTTAATAGTTATGTCAAAGCAGTAACTAAATCAGCATAAAATCAGCATAAATCAGCTCAAAAACACTGCAAGAATTAGATGCTTTGTTTCCAGTGAAGACTTTTTCATGCTTTTATCAGCAGCAGGGTGGATTACTGTAATGGACTTCTCACTGTCCTCCCCAAAAACAGAGTCAGACAGTTGCAGCTCATCCAGAACACTGCTGCCAGGATTCTGACCAGAACCAGAAAATCCGAGCACATCACAACTGTCCTCAGGTCTTTATACTGGCTCCCAGTTACATTCAGAATAAACTTTTAAGTATTTTTAATTGTCTATAAATCACTAAATGGCCTAGAACCTCAATACATTACAGATATGCTCACTGAAAACAAACCTAATAGATCACTCAGATCTTTAGGATCAAATAAATTACAAATTCAAAGGGGTTCAGTCAAAGCAGAGTGAATCTGGCTTTAGCTACTACTATATTTGTTTCTTTTATTACGGGATATGTAAAGCACTTTGAATTACCATTGTGTATGAAATGTGCTATATAAATAAACTTGCCTTGCCTTTATGTTGAGGGCATGTTAGCATTAAGGAACGCTCAAGTGTTATTCGCTCTCTGGCCTGAGTCGGACTTCCATTGTGTTCGCAAAACCGCTCGGGCTGCAGTGGCACGCTGACAAAGCACTTGTCAAAATAAAAAAAAAAGTCAAGCAGCTGCAGCCCCGCACAGAGGAAGCACTCAGCCCAGTTCTCCTTTCATTCCTCTCCTGGGAGAATGTTCTCCAGGAGGCAAAGAGCATGGCAGGAAATCCGCGCACACTGCCACTCGCCATTTCCAGCCGTCTGGGCCTCCAGTCCAGCCGAACTCAAATTAATCTGTCATCAGTTGCCTGAGCTGGAAGGCAAGCAGCTACACTCCAATCTCTAAAGAACATCTCATAATTGCCTGCAGACTTTAGCAGGGCTTTGGTACCAAGGCATCCCCATTTAGCATACTGTACGTCTCGCTAATACTCAGAGTGTTCACAGTTGTCCAGTGTGGTCACCAAAAATACTGGTGGAATGGTGTGGGAGGGTGATTCACTGTGTTATGGCAATTGTGGTATTCGATCATCACATTGATGGGCCATTGGCAGGGAGTTTTTGTTCTTCTAACTTGTGAATCACTAAGTTATTAAAACAAGCGTGGCCTGTTTCCTCCATGATGAACAGGATGAGGCTGAATGAGTGGGCGTTTTAACAGGAAGGGCTTCCACAAACAGTCATCGGGAGTGGGCATCCATCTGAAAACTTTGTGGTCTATAGGGCTGCATTCACTTTTTAAAAATTAGGTTCTTACTTTGTAATTTTGTATTGCTTTTCAGTTGAAATATGCAAAGGTTATCAACCAAAATGGCTTGTTTTTTTTATAATATTATATACATTGTAAAAAAAAATCTGTTAATTAACCGTTTCTATTCTTTGTGATTCACAAGTGTTTTCTGTTTATTTACTGTTGTGAATTGCGTTAGGGGAGCTTGATCTCTGCTCTGACGACTTTTGATATTGAAAATTCAGCTCTACAGTTTAATAAAGTGACTTTAATTGACATTTTAATATTTTATAAATAATAAAATCTATAAGAAATAATATATAGAGAAATAAATCTGTAAAATAACAGAAAATGTACTGGCAGTCTATTACAAGGTTTTGGACCATAATTTAAAACACCAATCCAGATAATATGTCACTTAAAACTATTAAAAATGTCAGTAAAAGTCATTTTTTCAACTTTTCAAGGCTAAAAGTTGTTGGAAGAAAGATCAAAGTCTCACAATGCAATTTAAAAAGCATAAATAAAAGTAAAACAAAAATACAAAAAACTGCTAATTTACAGATATTTTTACAGTGCATATAACTATTTAAAACACAAAGAGACCTCAGTTTATCTGGATATACTGGATTTAATAGGTATTTAAGACAATTATATTATCAGTTTTATATAAAATATATATAAACATTTATAATATTTCTTTATTTTATTTTATTTATCAACTGGTAAGAACAACATTTTCATTTGTGAATGAAAATCAAAAGTTGCCAAGATTATTTTTGACTCAACTGGCATTCAGATTGCTCCCTAGACGATAGATAATAAAGCTATAAGTATTTTGTTTTAAGCTTGATTCATTTTGATACATAATCAAACACATCTGAATATACATGATGCCTATTTTGATAGATATTTAGAAATCTTCTTTAGAAGTTGTAATTTAATTTCATTCATTCATTCGTTTTGCTTCGGCTTAGTCCCTTGTTTATCATGGCGGAATGAACACCAACTATTCCAGTATGTTTTATGCAGCGTAAGCCCTTCCAGGCGCAGCCCAGTACTGGGAAACACCCATACACTCTTACATTCACACACACACACACTCATACACTAAGGTCAATTTTGTTAACCCAAATCACTTATAGCACATGTCTCTGGACTGTGGGGGAAACCAGAGCACCCTGAGGAAACCTAAGCGAACACAGAGAGAACACGCAAACTCCACACAGAAATGCCAACTGCCCAAGCCGGGCTCGAAACAGCGACCTTCTTGCTGTGAGACAACAATACTAACCACTAAGCCACCGTGCCACCTATTTTAATTGAATTTACCTTATTTAAATTTTTAGAGAAAAAGAAAGTTTTGCTTGTCAAGAACACTTCTCGTTTGTTTTTAAACAATGTATCTTGCTTTTTCAAATGTTCGCTGAGTAAATGACCAAAATACAGTAGTAGAACCATATTTCTGAGAAATAAACAAACACTGCCATTTTAACTCTTAATTTTGACTTGTTTTTTACTAAAATCTTAAATAAGATACATTAAGAAAAATTAGATGTAAAGTCTTGTTCTCAGACAAAAAGTATTAACAAATAAGATTATATAAAGTGACTGCTTATGCTTATAATGTTAGATCTTGATTTACTGTAAGTCTTTTTTTTTTTAGATATTTGCACTAGAAAAAAACACTCAAAAATCAAGAGTAGCAAATTGTACAGTTGACAAGAGAGACTTATTTTGACACCTTTCTGTTTTGGTCACATACGGTGAAATAATTATGGATATCCTGTTAGCATGTTTTCCTGTTAGCCCAAAAATACACAATCAGCAAATTTGCAGGGTTTTTTCCCCTCACGTTGTTCATTCACTCTTAGCTTGGCGTCGTGTGACATCTGGAAGCCATGGGGTCCTTTCACATTAACCTCAGTCAAAACTGGACCGGCCTCAGTTATCACACCTTTTATTTGGGCTAAAGGTCAGCTGAACTAGAAGAAAGCAACAGTTTAGTCTCTCATGCTTTCTGTGCAACTTTTAACCCCCGTCTCTGTCATCCTCCTTTTCTTTAGACAGGAAGAGGAGCGAGAGAATAAGACTCCGTCAGACAGGAGAAGAACTCAGGAGGTGTTTTCCTTTTTGCAAATCACCAGGGAGTTTTACACATTTTCTTACTAGGTTTATGCACATTTATAGCATCACTAAGATGTGGTTACAGAACTAGAGGAAATGATTAATTTATGCATTTAATATATACATATGAAATAAATGATGACAAGTCTGACTTATAGAAAAATACAAGAAATACACTCACTGGCCACTTTGTTAGGTACAACTGTTTGTTAACACAAATTTCTAATCAGCCAATCACATGGCAGCAACTCAATGCATTTAGCCATGTAGACATGGTCAAGACGATCTGATGCAGTTCAAACCGAGCATCAGAATGTGGAAGAAAGGTGATTTAAGTGACTTTGAACGTGGCATAGTTGAGTATTCTAAGTCTGAGTATTTCAGAAACTGCTGCTTCACTGGGATTTTCACGCACAACCATCTCTAGGGTTTACAAAGAATGGTCCAAAAAGAAAATATCCAGTGAGCGGCAGTTCTGTGGGTGCTAATGCCTTGTTGATGCCAGAGGTCAGAGGAGAATGGCCAGACTGGTTCGAGCTGATAGAAAGGCGCCACTCCTGTGAGATAAGAACAGGAAACTGAGGCTATAATTCGTACAGGCTCACCAAAATTGGACAATAGAAAATAGAAAAGCATTGCCTGGTCTGATGAGTCTCAATTTTGGCTGTGACATTCGGATGGTAGGATCAAATTTTGGTGTCAACAACATGAAAGCATAGATCCATCCTGCCTTGTATCAACCGTTCAAGCTGGTGGTGGTGGTGTAATGGTGTAGGGCATATTTCTAAGCACACTTTAAGTCCATTAGTACCAATTGACCATCGTGTCAATGGCACAGCCCTTTATGACCACAGTGTACCCATCCTCTGATGGCTACTTCCAGCAGGATAAATCTGCAGCAACTGCGTGACGCTATCACGTCACAATGGACCAAAATCTCTGAGGAATATTTCCAGTACCTTGTTGAATCTTTGCCACAAAGGATTAAGGTAGTTCTGAAGGCAAAAAGGGGGTCCAACTGGGTACTAGTAAGGTGTACCTAATAAAGTGGCCGGTGAGTGTATATTACTGACCTAATTCTGCAAAAAAATAATAAAAAAAAGTCAAAATAACCATAAAATAGAACAAAAAGGCAATATAATAGAAAAAATAATCTATAATAAATTAAAAGAAATATATAGTTCTAGAGTAAAGTAAAAACTTTGTAAATTAAAATATATAAAATAAAAATAAATTCTGTGAAAAATAAATAATATAAAATAATGAAATGTACAATTCTATAATAAAACAAAACCCAAAAGATTATTTAATAAAAAAATAATTTAAAAAAGTCTAATATATTATGATGTCCAACTTATCACAAAGTATACTAATATAAACCACATTATTGAAAATAAAAAATGTACAAGATCTTAAAAATATAACTCAAAAAGATAAATCACAAAATAATAAACACAATATCCAAAAACTATTTCTGAAGAAGGCAGCTACATTACTGTACTCTGGGTGTTTTACTCAGCTGTCTGGAATGCGAAATCCCTTTAAACACTCCATGAAATGACTAAATTACTTGTGTACATAACCAGCTGATTACAGTGGAGCCGGTGGAGTGTTTATGTTCTGATTCTGGTAAGTAAACACAGAATGGGCAAATGTGAGGAGGGCAGACTGCAATGGGTACATCATGGGTATGTACTGTACACTGTAAAAAAATGCAGGGTTCCAAACAATTCTTTCATGCTGTCACAACACAAATCGATTAAGTTAAGGTAACAAATTTAAGTGGATTAAACATAAAATAATTAAGTTTTCCAAAATTAAATCTCCAGAATTGTGTTTTGAGCTCGTTTTAAATAAGCATTTTGAACATGCAGCATAAATCATCTTTTGAGTGTAAAAATATGCATAAATTAGCAGTTTTTTGTATTTTGTGATGCATGTTTTTAATTTCTTCCCGTTTATTTTTACTTTTGAAATGTATAATGAGATCTTAATCTTTCTTTCAACAACTTTTAACCTTGAAGAGTTAGAAAAAAGTGACTTTTAAGAACTTTTTCAATTGTTTAAAGTGATATGTTCTCTGGGTTTGTTGTTGTATATTACAGTACAAAAACCTTGTAATAAACTGCCAGTACATTTTCTGGTGCTTTACAGACTTATTTTTCTATTTATCATTTCTTAAACATTAGATTACTTAAAACTACTTTTCAATTTTCAACATCAAAAGTCGACAGAGCAGAGATAAAGGTAATATAATGCAATTAACAACTGTAAATAAATGGAAAACACCTGTGAATCACAAAATATGGAAACCGTTACAGTAATTATGCATACAGTATATGCAGTGTTCAAAAAAATAATAATAATAATCCCAGAGACAACTCAACACCCTAGGCAAATGTACAGCTGAACAATATTGAATGAATGAATGAATGAACGAATGATTCACTAATCACTAATCTATAGTCAGCAGTAAAATAGAGTTAAATCTATATACAAATAGTTGTTAAAATACTAAACTAAACTCTTCCAAACTATTGAATGTTATGTTTCAGATTTCTCACTACTTTCAGAGACAAGTTTTAGGACCAAGTTGAATGAAGGTCTCACATTGCAGTGCCCTCTACCGGCCGACACAGGAACACCAAGAAGCGACTACGGCTAAAAAATCTGAGGCAATCGTCAGGATACATTGCATACATGTGCTGGACACTGAAATAGGCTGAACGTGACCAATGATAAAAGGCAAAAATCACACAGAAAATAAACACAAAATCAGGATTGTTGCTAGAAGGCATACAGCTGTGGCTCGAAATTAACGTGAATTATTTCTATCATCTGTTAAATTACCCATTCATTGTATTTTATTCATATAATTCTGTTATTTTTTTATTGTTATTATTGTGCTAAGTTTAAAACCACTGGATTATTTCAATTTTAGTTTTTGAATATTAACATTTTAGGCTGTCCCTTTGATTAAATTCTAAAGTTCACCCCTAAAATTAAGAAGACGGGCGTTATCAGTGGTTGTCAACTGATAGACATGGGCCAGTAGGGGCCTTCTGCGCCTACTGGTAGGCTCAGAAGGCTGTTATCATCCATCCACATGATCAGCTATAGATCACATGTGGCTGCGGCCGGAAATAATAATGAGAATTATTTATATTATTTATTAAATTTCAAATGAATTGTATTTTATTAATGTCTACCCCTACCCCAATCCTAAACCCAATCGTCACAGTAATGTAAAAACAGGTCTGGATCTGTAGTTTCTCTATTAATATAACTGATTAACCATGTGGATAAATAATAACAGCCTTCTGAGTGCCTACTGGCCCATATCTATCAGCTGATAACCACTGATAATGCCTATTCAATCAAGTGATAACATTCAAAGCGAGTGTTAATCTAGCTCATGTGGTTTTACACCTTAAAGTTTCGTTTTTCTGTTTAACACCAAAGAAGATATTTTGAGGAATGCTGGCACCCATTGACTTCACTACTACAAGGACATCAATGGGTGCCAGTTACCATAATTTTCCAAAATATATTATTTTGTATTCAACCATAGAAACTCAACTTGACTTGAAACAAGTGAAGAGACAGTAAACGATGGCAGAATTGTTTTTGGGGAGAACCATCTCTTTAGTAGTTATTAGTATTTATTAATTATTAATTTCACCACTTCTATGAATCAGTTAGACCACTGTCTATCAACTGAAACCAATAACGCATACTGTTTAAGTTGTAGGTAAATTATCGGTTTAAAGATTAATGTGATGGAAAAATCATTATTGTTGATCATATTCAAATAATGATTGTTAAATGTTGATTAATAGATAATTTGATAAATGATAAATATTTATTTATTAAGTGAAAACATGGGCATTGAGTTGTTTAAAAAGGTACACATATTTTTTTGTTATTTTTATGCAACAAAAACATTCTAAATTACAAAATGTGAAAGAAATATCTTTAGTTATTTACATAATAAAAGAAGTTTCTCTGGATTTACTTGATTTTTAATCTATGGATTTGAGTAAATATTAAAAAACATTAGTTTTGTTGCATAAAGGACTAATACAATTTAATAAAATCCATTAAACATTTTCTTTTTTTTTTTTTCCGAAAATTGGTCAGTAAAAAAAAAAAAAAGTGTTTTAATTTGCTGTGACTGAAAATTAAGGTGGGGCGGGGGGGATGGGGAGGTCTCTGGTTTGAGTCCTGTCTGGGCCAGTTAGCATTTCTGTGTGGAGTTTGCATGTTATTCCCGTGTTCTGACCTGGTACTCTGGTTACCTTCACAGTGCAAAGACATGCGCTATAGGTGATTTAGGTAAACAAAATTGTCCGTAGTGTATGAGTGTGTGTGAATGAGTATTTGGTTGTTTCCCAGTACTGGGCTGCGGCTGGAAAGGCATCCGCTGTGCAAAACATATGCTGGAAAAGTTGGCAGTTCATTCCGCTGTGGCGACCCTGGATTAATAAAGGGACTAAGCCACAGGAAAATGAATGAATGAATGAATGAATGAATGAAATTATTTCACCAAATATTGATTTCTAAACTTTTATGATGTGAAAACATTGGTACTGAGCTGTATAAAAATCTATGTAAACAAACTTATTTGTTATTTTTATGAAACAGAATTACAGATTTGCAAAGATATAGCAATAATTTACACAATAAAACAAGTTTCTCTGGATTTACTGGATTTTTAACATATGAATTTGAGTAAATGTTCATATTTGCTTTGTTCTATAATAAGGACTAATAGCATCTGATAAAAAAAAACTCATTTAGAGTTTTCTTTGGTGAATATTTATTGTGACTGAAAACGAGTTTTCACCAAATATTGAATTCTTCCATGTTTTTGTTTAGCTCTTTTATAAATTTTTATACTTTGTACTTTTTTTCTACAGCCACTTACTCTATATCTATATTTAAATATTTTATATTTGCTTTTATTTACTATTGCATAACTTCTATTTCTACATGGTTTAGATTATATTGTTATAATTATTATTTTATTTTGTTATTGTTGTTACTATTTCAAGGTCATGAGTGGTTGTGTAAGCATTTCACTGCATATCATACTGTGACTGACTCTGTATGTGACAAATAAATTTAGAATTTTGTAACTTTTATGAAGCA
Organism: Danio aesculapii; assembly: GCF_903798145.1. Taxonomy (NCBI): domain Eukaryota; kingdom Metazoa; phylum Chordata; class Actinopteri; order Cypriniformes; family Danionidae; genus Danio; species Danio aesculapii. The sequence goes on along the minus strand of NC_079454.1, from coordinate 41,584,321 downwards.
AACACGTTGGTATTGAGTTGTATAAAAAGTAATGTAAATGCTATTTTTATGCACCAAAAATGTTCTAAATGACAAAATTCTAAATAAATATCATAATCAAAAATCATCATAAAACAAATCAAAACATTTTTACTCAAACACAACTAACTAGTGTAAAAACTTTTTTTTTTTCAATGACATATTTTAGCAACACTGACAGATATGTTGGTCCACACTGTATCATATTAGCACGTATGGTTCAGTGACCTCTTCTTGAATTAGTTTAGCATTTCATTGTTCATTTTACTGGAATATCTACCACAAAGCGCTGTTAATTTCTAACCCTGACCCAAAGCATCATATTAAAGTCAATAAAGTTAAACAAAAATTGCATTAGCAAATAGTTGTCAATTCTGACTTTTACTTCCTGTATTTTGTGTGTGTGTGTGCATGCGTGCGTGTGTGTGTGCGTGTGTGTGCGTGCGTGCGTGCGTGCGTGCGTGCCAGCGTGTGTGTTTTTGCAGCATCTCATGCTTAATACAGTAAGCATGTGGTGTCTGAAATTAAATCTTGGCCAGTGCGGTAAATTCTGGCAAATGTACAGTAAGTTAGTGAGATAACCAAGTCAGGATGACTACAATGTTTAGAAACACGCAAACCCAATAACAACCCCCTCATTCTGAATCACACATTTCAGATCTGGGTATCCACAAGGACAAGACTAAGTCGTTGTTATCTATAAATCTTGTAGAGTTATTACCAGTTACATTAACACCTAAGTGATGCAACCATACTGTATGTGTATTTATAAACCCATAGCAGTCGCTTTCTGACAAAGCACTTATATCTACACTCAAAAAGATGCTGCTTGATGCAAGCTACTTATTTCAAATGAGCTGAAACAACACAAATCTTGAGGTTTTTGGGGAACAACTGAATTGTTTTATGTTTAATCCACTTAAATTTGTAACAAATAATAAGGTTAACAAACAATTTGTGTTAGGACAACAAGACGGACTGATGAGGAAACCATCATTTTTTTGCAGTGTACAAATGACATCCACACTGTATGTTTTTCTAAAACTCTCATAAAACAACAACTTTATAATTTCATCTCTAGCTAATACTGACTTTCTGTGCTCAAAAAACACATTAAACGCTTGCCACTGACAATTTCATCAGGGTAATGGCTTCTAATCAGTGTCATGCTTTTGTTATTTGCTTAAAAAGGTCAGACACAAAGCTGTCCCACCCTTGCAACGCTAATCATCAAACTGGCAAGGATTTCCAGGAATTGAGCTAAAGACTTTTTTTGTAGCGCTTCATCTTAGACTAAATCTAACGTCTGTTGGCAGTTACTCTGATTGTGTACCATGATAACAACTTTTATTTTCTTTTGGTTGCTAAGCATTTCAAGCATATACAGTTACACCACACACAGACACGCACACATAGCATGAGAAATCTGAATCGTAATGATCAGAAACTCATATTTCTGTTTCAATACAATTCAAAGCAGCGAATAAAAGTTGCCAAGCAATTTTACAGAGCACTTTAAAAAGTACCCCAACTCAAATGCAACCGACACCAAGATGACTTTATGTTGGGGAATGTAGGGATATAAAAATTCTCAACATTTCAGTAAAAGAAACACTGTGGTTGACCACATTAAATTGAATTATTAAAGAGCCGTTTAAATGCTTGTTGTGGAATCTTTTCCCATTTGCTTCATAAATGTCAAATACTTTTACTAAACCAACATTGGACTTGAGAAATAGAAATAACAGGGAACTGAGGTATTTTTTACAAAACAACACTGAATTTTATAGGCGACCTTTGTTGAGGTATAGACCGCTGCATATCCGATGTCAAAAAAACATATTTGGTGGACCCGAAAAGTACTTGGATACTTTTGTCAAACAAACAAAAAAAACTGAATCAATAATACTTAAAAATAATCATTAATAGGCAAGGCGAGTTTATTTATACAACACATTTCCATCCACGCTGCCCACCTCCTACTGGAGAAACATAGGGAGAAGAACAAACTGGTACACACTGTATTGTCTTCCTAGACCTTGAAAAGGGCTTTCGACAGCCTCATGTGGCACTCCCTACAAAGGTTATTATAGTTAATGAAAACAAACGAAAAAACGAAAACTAAAATCTTTTTTGTTAACTGAAAAAAAAAATTAAAACGAGTTTTTAAAAACTAGAATTAACTGAAACTGTATTGTGTATATACAAAACTAACTGGAACTAACTAAAATTATAGCAAAAACGACTTTCACTTTTGTCTTTGTAAATGTATTTAATACATAATCTTACTGTATGCCTTTTAGAAGTAAATCTATTTACTTCGCGCTGCAGATGTTTGACTCGTACGGCACCTCAGAGTCTGTAATCCTGATGCCATTGGCCAGACTAAGCTGAGCCTCCTCCAGTCAGTCCTCGCTGTTGCTCCCACATGAGTGGGCATGGCAGCAGCACGGTGACAGCATTAAATACAGAGATTTAAAATTATTACTTTAACACATCTGTGCCAAATAACAGCAAATTTTATTTCTGTATTAGTGATCGCGAACAAATCTTTTTAACCAAATCTACTAAGTGAACCGGTTAAACTACTTCACCAAATCGGACTGAATCATTTGAAATGATTCACGCCTTCACTAAGCACTCTTATCCACAAACTCCTTACTTTTTAACATGCCTGTTACCCCCCTCTGACACTAATATATACTGGGTTATTTAGTTAATAGAGCAGTACACTGAGATCAGATTTGAGGAGAGGTGAACCGATAATACTGCGCATGCGTAATTCACTGAACCGAACGCAAACAGTACATGAAAGCCAGCTGTGACTGAACTAAACTTGAACAACTGCAGCACCGGTAAACAGAGAGCTTAAATAAGAGGATCTGGTTGAAAAACCTATTTCATAACGGAAAGTCGTATTGGAATTTAAATAAGGCAATCATGCTTTATTTGGGTTGCAAAAATTAACTGTAAGAAATTTTTCAGATCTTGGTTCTAACTGACTGAAATTGATTGCTAACTACATAATTTTGGTATGTTGAGTCCTTACATGAGACGAATGTCACAAAAGATCCGGTTCGCGTTAAAGATCTGAACTTCCCATACTGTTTATCTAACCTCAGACACAACCTTGCACACATATTTTACTTAGGGCTCCTATTTTGTGGGCTGTTGTATCTGAATTTGACGATGGGTAGATGGCAGTGATAGATGATAGTAGTCATGTGTCCTCTGAATACATTTCAAAAATTTGTTTTATTATACAATATTTATTTTGATGATTTTGCACTTAATGCATATGCTTATTTAGAAAAAAAAAACTAATACTGAAACTAATAAAAACTAAACTAAACCTAAGCAATTTCAAAATATTGAAACTAATAAAAACTAGTAAATCTGCCACTAAAAACTAATTAAAACTAACTGAATTTGAAAACAAAAAGTCAAAAAGAAATTAAAACTAAAACTAATAAAAAATCTAAAACTATTATAACCTTGCTCCCAACAATCGCATGGAGTCCCTGAGGCATACGTTGAGTGGATCAGGCTTCTCTATAAGAATGTCAACAGCACAATCTGATGCGCAGGCAGATTGTCACCTCCTTTTCCAATCAGCGTCGGAGTACACCAAGGATCAGCCATGTCACCACTACTCTTCGTCCTTTGCATGGACACCATTACGGTCCACCTCCAGCTGCCCCACCCTTTGTCACTCCTTTTTGCCAATGACGTGTTCCTCATCAGCAAAGACCAGGTAGAGACCCAAATGAACACCAAGCTAGGAAAAACAAAGCTTGGTGAGTATGGTCTGAGGCTCAACATCAAGAAGATCGAATATCTGAAAGGTGGTCCCCAAATGGATGGCATCATCACAATTGACAATGAACAGCTTAAGAAGATGTAATCCATGGCCTTTGAAGAGATGATGCTAACCATAGAGGACTTCTAGAGGTCTCCATAACCCTGGAACAGGCCGTATCCTGAGCAGATGCTGTGGTGGTCATAGAGGAGTGGAGAGCATGAGACTGATTCCTGAAAGACCCAGTGACAGAAGAGTCTCTGCGTTGATCTTGTAGACCAGCCTGTACACGCGCTGATCACCTACTCACACCTGCAGCTTCTCCACGATGGACATCCAACGTTCTCCAGCCTCCAAGCCTAGACGGCAGCTCTGCACAGGAAGTTTGGCAAGAGGAGAAATAGTCATGCCCAACTGAGCCTGCTCGAGGTTTTTTTCTTCACTTTCGTCAATTAGTGAAGTTTGTTCCTCGCCGCTGTCGCCACTGGCTTGCTTGGTTTGGGACTTGTGGAGCTGCGCATCAATTAATTTGCTCTTCAACACATCTTCATATTCAATTTACTAGAACTTAAGCTGCTTTGACGAGATGAATAAAGATGAATTGAAAAAAAGACAGAAGAGCGATGGGAGCAGCAATGGGAGCATCACCTTTGATTTCTGAGTAAGAAAAAATGCAGCTTGGCTGAAATGGCGACAGGCTACTGGCGTCCTTTGCGACAAAAGGATGCCGGACTGTCTCAAAGAAAAAATTACCAAAACGGTCATCCACCCAGTAGCCCTGTATGGCTCTGAATGTTGGCCCGCCCTTACCACACATGAACAGGGTCTAAATACTATGAAGATGCTTCGCTGGAGTCTAGGAATAACACGATGGGACCATATTATGAACGACGACATATGGAAGCGACTGGGAGTAGCCCCCATCAATGAGAAGATTCTCGAATCACATCTAAGTTGGTACGCACAATCAAAGTGATGAGATCTCTGTAGAAAGAACAGCCATGAGGATTGCTCCAGACGCATGATGGCCACGTGGTAGACCGAAGAAACAGTAAGATTTGAGAAATCTCAGATACTTTATGCATCCACATCTGGCCAATACAAACAGGGTATATAAACACAGACATTTGCCTTCACACCCACACCAAGTGGAAATGCAGGAAAGCTCACTCCTCTTCATTCCTTCATTTACATTTGAAGCCTCTCCTGCACTCCCTTCTTTTGACTCAGCCTCCTCTTCATCCAAATCACACAGAATGGTCATCTCAAAATATGAATGTTCTATATCACAGGTGTCAAACTCAGTTCCTGAAGGGCCGCAACTCTGCACAGTTTAGATCCAACCCTAATTAAACACCTGATTAAACTAATAGAGTCCTTCACGCTTGTTTGAAACCTACAGGTAAGGGTTGGAACTAAACTGTCCAGGGCTGCGGCGCTCCTGGAGTTTGACACCCCTGTTCTACATCAATGCAAGTGATTTTTTTCCATCATGTTAGTTATCATTTGAAATGTCTCAGTGCGACTGGTACAATGGTCTCATAGAATTCTCATAGAAATATACATAATCTTAGTAAACAATCACAATCATTCAGTATTTTTTTAACTGAAATTGAATTAATTAACGCATACACACACAGGTTTATTATGATCATTATATATAAATAAATATTTTTTTAAAAACAGCCAATAAAAATTGCATTTCTAGGAAATATCGCAAGAATTATAGTTATTGTAATACCTAATAATATTGACTATGATATAACTGCATTAACAAGAATTTTGAAACATAATACATATTTGTAAGTTTTTTGTACACTTCATGACCTCACAAACTTATTTATAAATATTAATAAAATGACATGTTTTAAACTGACAGCACTGCTAGTAAATTGTGTAGTATATTCTTATAGTGTTGTGTATATATATGATACAGTAAAAAGAAATTGGCAGTGTATAATAGCAATAAAACCTCTAAATAATTCATTAATTTAGGCATGTCGACATGGTTAAATGGCTCTGCTAAAGTTTAAACCAAGACTGGTCAGTGTTGGTGCCAAAGAGGCTGCTCTGAGTATTTCAGATTTTTCAGAATTCTGCTGGGATTTTCACTGACATTCATTAGCTTGGTCTGGTGAATCTTGATGAAATTCATATGGTTTGGTCAGAATTTGGTATAAACAACATGAAGGCCTGGAATGTTTTCACACTTAGGGCCAAAATAGAGAAACTAGTTCTGAGAAAAATTCTTAGCATAGTTTGTTTGACATTTACACTTGGTCTGATATTTTATGCAATGTCATTCAACTTTTAAGCAATACTTTAGTGCCCTAACTAAAGTTTTTGAATAGTTTTTAGAGCATCACATGCATGCTGTTAATTACTTAATCATTTATTCTCCTCTAAGAAACTATATTTGCCTGAGTTTATAGTTATTATTTTACTTTTTTGCATTAACACAACTATATAGAGTTGATGGCAAAATAAATGGTCATCCTGTAAAATCCTGTCTTTAGGAATAATTCCCAAGTGTTGTTTAATAAAGAGAGTTATTCATCACATTTTTTAAAACTTAAGTTATTTAAATTTTTAATAACAAATTTTAATAACTCATTTATTTTGTCTTTGCCATGATAAAAGTACACAATATTTTACTAGTTATTTTGCAATGCGTTATTATTCAGCTTAAAATGCAATTTAAAGGCTTAATAAAGTTGACTAGGCAGTTAGGTTAATTAGTTAGGTTAGTCCCTAACTGCAGGTCAAACTGTTCTTGAGATCATAAAAAGAAACATTTTACAAGATATGTCTCTATTTTCACAGCAAAACATAATAACTGAAGCAAACAATTCCAAACTGAATTTTTTTTTCTTAAGGGGGCTAATAAAATTGACCTCAAAAAATGACTTTTTTAAAATGAAAAACTGATTTAGTTAGTAAAGAAATGTGACTTTTTCCAGAAAAAAAAATTACATTGTTATATTATATATATTATTAAATTATGTATTACTATTGGGAATTCTGTGAAATGCCGTGAAAATGGCCTTGCTTTTCAAAACATCACTTGAGAAATATTGGTAAAATAATCTAATACTTTTAAGGCTAATAATTTTGGGGCTGCACGGTGACTCACAGCTAAAAGGTTGCAGTTTTATGAAAAAAAATGAACCAGCAACCAGCAAAAAAAGACATGTGGTGGGGCTGAATGATAAATCGCATGTGATTTTCGTATGCATTATTATATAAAGCCAGCTATGAATCTCCAGCAGTGTTCAGCTGGTACACAGTTTACTACAGAAAACCATAGCTCTCTGGCAAACTATGCAAAATGTCACATGCAATATCTTGACATGATAGTAAAATCAGAAATAATTATTCTGCGATATTGACAGCTGTTCGTGTAGTTTCTCTGTGAACTATGGCCTTTTTGTAGTTAATGTTTCTAATGTTAGACTTGAAAGCATGTGCAAATATCACATGTAATGACATTTTTACATACAAACATACTTCATAGCTTAAGTTGAGTGCTTAAAATGAGTCCATCTGTAAAATTATGTGGCTTCTAACACAGAATAAAGCATGTGACATGTTTCATAATAGCATAAGCAGTGAAAAAGGCACTGCATAATTACATACTTTATTATCAGGTTAAAATATAAGAAGGAAAACTTGGATAAACCATTATTACCAGTATTTTAACAATCTAAGTGTGATGTCTAAAGCACATGGTACAAAAGCTCTAAGGGCATGTCCAAATCCACTTTTGCTATTTTAGGAAAAAGGGCCCTAAGTTGCCGTGGTCATGTGTTTATCAATACCGTTGAATCAAAAGAAAGAAGTTATATCTAATCCCAGGTAGCAAAGAATTCTGGCCCAAATTTTGCATTAAGCTGGCACAGCAGGCATTCATTCAGCACTGGAATACAGCATGGGCCAAACATGACCCGGATTTGGCAGAGATGGCACTGTCTTTAAGGCGGAACACAAGATTTGGGCCAGATGTAAAATGTAGTATTTGGCCCAGATGTAAAAATTGTGGGCCACGTAAGTTTGGCCTATCTTGACCCACATTTAAAATACTTTAAAATGATTTTTGAGTAAAGAAAAAAATTCTACCAATCAGGTCGCTTTGAGAAAAAGCACACCCTTAGCGTGCCTAAAGCGTAATGCTTCATGGGTTTATCAATTTCATTGCAATGGCACTACATTGGCTGTAGTGTATGAGTGTATGTGGGTGTTTCTCAGCACTAGGGGTTCACATGTTTGTGTACTCTCAGTGCTGGGTTGCAGCTAGAAGAACATCCACCACATAAAACATATGCCAGAGTAACTGGTGGCTTATTTCACTGCGGCGACCCCTAAATCAAGCAGAAGAAAAGTGAGTGAGCGAGTGAGTGAGCAATTTTGCTTTCAACTGTACTGTTCATGGAACCATTCAGAAAAAAATGGGGTTAAATCAAGCATAATAGTAAAAAAAAAAGAGGTCTTGTCGTCGATCCCAGTTGTAAGAGCAACAAATAATAACTTGACTTCTAGTTGATAACCCAATCATCCCAATCATCACAAATACTGCAGAAGACCTATTGGAACTCTCATGGACCCAAGATTTTCACAGAAATCAGTCAAGTTGGGTAAAGAGAAAAAATCATAGTTTGGGGTTACATTCAGTATGGGGGTGAGCAAGAGATCGTCAGAGTGGATGGCAACATCAACAGTCTGAGGTATTAATACATTTGTGCTCATTACATTACAAACCACAGGAGAGGGCAAATTATTCAGCAGGTTAACACTCCTTCTCATACTTCAGCTTCCAGATCAAAGTTCCTAAAAGGAAATAAGGTCAACATGCTCTAGGATTGGCCAGCCCAGTCACCAGATTTGAACATTATTGAGCATGTCTGGGGTAAGATGAAGGAACCATTGAAGATGAATTTTATTGAATCTGGGAGTCCTGCAAGAATGCTTTCTTTGCCATTCCAGATGACTTTATTAATAAGTTATTTGAGTCATTGCAGAGATGTATGGATGCAGTCCTCCAAGCTCATGGGAGTCATACACAATATTAATTCTTTTTCCACTGCACCATGACTTTATATTCTATTCTGTACGTTATTTCTGTTAAGTGACAAGACTTTTGTCTAAGCAAAGTCAGACCTTACTGTCCTAATTAAATAATTAAAAATCAAGGCATGATCATGCTTTATTTTGGTAAAATAAGTGTAATCTAGAGGCCTTTGCCTTTCATATAAGCCACTTATGATACCAAATGATCAACTAGAAGTCAAGTTATTATTTGTTGTTGCTAAAACTTGGATAAGCGACAAGACTTTTGTTAGGCAGTGTACAACAAAGTGACACAGAAGTTACACACTTATTCTACATGTCATTAATCTGTCATATTAAACCCTCAGAAATAGAGTTGATTGAGCCCAGACAAATCTGTTCATCATCATCGTGATAATAAACACAAAGTTTTTATGAGGATCGATTTGGTTCACGTCTAACTCAGCCTAGATGTATTTCCAGTCAAGTTGAATCGCATGACAGTTCTACTCCACATTACTCTCCTAATGAGTTCCGTTTCATGTTGGGGAACACAACATGATGCAAATCAAACAAACAGCACATTCCTGACCCCCAATAACCAGACTGGGACGTCAGAGAGGCAAAGCGTGCTGAGCAGCCAGACAAACCTTCTCAACCCCGATACAGCAGGCAAAAACATGAGAGTCATGTTTGTTTTCACTCAACATGAGAGGAAGAGAGAGAGAGAGAGTTCAGTGCCACGCCATAAGCCAGCTGCCCAGATGTTAACACTTCCTCTTCCACACTCCATGACTTTGTTGGGACACACCACTAATAGACCTCTATTAGGCTAATTGTTTGGGGGAAACTTATTGTTTGGGGGAAACTTGTTGCCCACAAAACTTGTTGGGTTTGCATGCGATACCAGTGCAGCATGTTTGAACTTGATAACACTGAGGGGGCACTAGCCAATGCAATAAAAAAAATGATAATAAAACAAATAAACGAAACTGCAACATTCATTTCAAGAGTTCACACTTAGCTGATTATTAATAATATAGCATGTCTGGTATGCTGTCCCAGAAGAGAGCCCTGAGCTCTGAAGATCCTCAAGCCCAGGGCTCCCTATCGTTTCACTGTGAAAAAGGGGAGTCTGAGCTCTGGTAGGTCTTGAGAGCTCCCTTGAATTCAGTCTTTTGGCCTATTCATTTATTAGGGTTTGCCACGGCAAATTGAACTGCCAACTATATAAACATGTTTATGCGGTGAAAGCCCAGTGCTAAAACACTCATATACTGTGTCAATTTGGTTTATTCAATTCACTTATACCGGATGCTTTGGACTGTAGGAGGAAACCGGAATATCCGAGGGGAAACAACCCGAGCACGGAGAGAACATGTAAACTCCACACAGAAACACCAACTGGCCCAGCCGGGACTCAAACCAGTGACCTTCTTGCTGTGAGGCAACAGTGCTAACCACTGAGCTGACCTGTCCTGGATTAATCTAGGAAACAGGGGGAGGAAGAGGGGTGGATGGGGGGATTCTTCAAAACAAAGATGACTAAGGTAAGGAAATCTACTTATTTATGTACGTTTGGATTCGTCTGACTGGTAAATTGTGTGATAGCTAATGCGGGACCAGCTTTGGTCAATCATAAGCATGTGATCTTCTTAAAATTAGTTTATAAACATCGAAATTAGTTTATAAACTTCACAAAGAGGAAGTGTTCCCACTCAAAGTACTGATTTTAGAATATTCCACATAAACATATCCATCTTTTGCACAAACACCGCCCACGTTGTGCAGAATAAAGCAAATTTTAACTTGCACAGAAAACTTAGCAGATCTACAAACATGCATTTGTTAAAAAGTGCAGTTATAGTGTAACTCTTGATTGCGCCAGCCAAATATCACATTTATCCTAGCGAAATCTAATTTACATTGTAAATTAACCTATTTTACATACATTTTCAGTTGGTCTTAGTACACAATATAACTACATAAGAGTCAAGCTTTAAATATTAAAATGATCAAAACTCTTTATTCATTTTAGAGCTAGATGCTAATGGTCTAATCCGAGCCAGTGGTGTCAAAAATACAGTTTAGCTCCAACCCTGCTTCAATACACTTGCCTGGAGGTTTAAAACAAGCCTGCAGTGTTGGACAAGCTACTTGAAAATGTAGTAAGCTAAGCTATTAGCTACTCTACTTAAAATGTAGTTTAACTACACTAAACGATGCCCTCTGGGAAATGTAGCAAGTTAAGCTAAAGGCTATGTTATTTTTGCAATTTTCATTTTTAAACCGAAGCAACTTAAATCCAAGTCAATCATATGTTACTGATCAATAAAACTGTCAGTGAAACATTTGTGGCATAACTGTTCAGTTCAATTATTCACTGCAAATAATATGCTGAACTAAACAGAAATAAATATATAAAGTAAATATATAAAGTATATAAAAGAAGTATCTCTTCTTTTTAATTATTTTATAACATTTTATCAGCTTTTATTTTATTTTATTTTTACCATTTCTATAATTTGTTTTTATTTCTCTTATACTTGTTTCTTTTATTCCTGTTTATGTAAAGCACTTTGAATTGCCACTGTGTATGAAATGTGCTATATAAATAAACTTGCCTTGCCTTGCCTTGCCTATATTAGCAAAAACCAAAAAATCTAGGAATGCTTATTTAGGAATAAGCATTATATTGTATATCCCATAGTATACTTTAGCCTTTACTACAGTAAACTATATATACAACAAATTGACTTGAGTACTTCACTTTTGTGTAGATCAAAAACATTATAGTACTTACCATAAATTGCTGAAGTATTTTTTAAGCACAGCATCAGAATTATTGCATATTAACATGTACTTCTCGAGGTATGGTCATGAGGAATCCTGCTTCAGAAATATCCCCTCAGTCATCTTTCCATCAAGCAAATTGACTGTTAGCCTAATTGGTTGGTGACGTCACTGACCAAAGCGAGAGGAGACAGTAACGCACCAAAAAGTTCGTTGTGGACCACCGTAAAACAGGAAGAAGAAGAAATCGGCATTCTCGCCATCATATGGATTTACTTTCATTGGACACTGGCCTCACAGCTCTGTGAATGTCGATGCCATCACTTATTGATCCGCAATCAGTAAATGTAGCTTGTGTGGACACTACTGTGCTACTTGACGAAAATAATAGCTTCGCTAATGAAAAGCTAATTGATTTAGAAACGCCATGCTACTGAGAATTGTAGTTAAGCTAGAAGTAGCTACAAGTAGTGACACTAATGCCCAACACTGCAAGCCTGAAGAACTCAATTAGTTTGATCAGGTCTGTTTAGGGTTAAAGCTAAACTGTGCAGAGCTGTGGCCCTCCGAGATCTGAGTTTGACACCTGTCAATGCTTAGCTAAGCTAAAAGAGCTGAATATCGGCTGAGTGGATTTTAAAAAATGGTAAAACTCAACTATTTAACTATATTTCAAAAAGTGTTTCTTTAAAGCAACCTGATCAAATTCATTTTAAGCCTCAAAAACTCAAAACATTTCAGACTTTGTTTACACCAGTATTTGCTGACACCTACCAACTTGTGATTAGATTATCAAAAGCACAAAGTGTAAACAGCGCCTGTACTGCAAGTGTTACTAACAAAGCAGAGCTGAATTTACACAGAAAAACTAGCATACTTCACATACAGTATGCCAGAAGTGTCTAAATGCAGAGCATCTGTAGAGTACCAGATGAACAGCATCTATCAAGTTTCCCTCTTCGTGTCTGTTTGGATGTAACCGATTCCCCTCACACATGATCTGAATCGCGCTGCCGTGCGATGCGAACCCTGACCACCCCAAAAGCAGTTAGTCATCTGGAGAATGCAGATATTAAAAAACACATGTTGCGAACAGGACAGCGGCACGCTCCAAAAATCTGTCATTCCCACTCCAACTCACGTCACGCAGTTCCGACCTGTGCTCTTAACAAACAACACATCACTCGATCAATCTATCAGTGGAATAATTATCGCCTGAGAAGGAACGGTCGGGCATTTGAGCTGAGTGTTTACATCCAGCCGCGCTAGATTCCGCTCCCCTCCTTCCCCGACCTCCAGTATCGAATAATTCATCTCGCAGATGAACGTTTCAAAGGGACAGATGTATAATCATACACACAAGCACGAGGCCAGAAGCAGAGGTTTTCATTGAATAATAAGCCTGTAGCCCGGGAGGAAAACATCAACGAGTAATGCGTAAACATTAACGCTGGGAGTGCAGAGTTGTTTGAAAAAGACTGATGCACGACATCGCTATTCATATAGCCTTCTCATTATTTGCCCAATCGGTAATCCAATGAGCATTCAAGAAAGCCAAATATGCAAGTCTGGAGCTCCATTTAAAAAAAAGAGGACGTCTTGCTTGTCACCACATTCAGGATTGTGTATTTGTGTGTATTCCATGGTGATGCTTCCTCAGGGATGACGTATGGGTGTAACATAATGATTAAGAAAATGACAAATGGACCTGATCTACTGCTCTCAGGCGATGTCTAAGGAAACTTCATATTCAGAACTGTACCATCCAATTGGGAGGTGACCCACTGAGAGTCAGAGTTCGGCTCACTCGTCTCCCCCACCCATACATGTAAACATTTACATATCTGTCTGTGCAAAACACGCTTGGAAACAAATAAGATTTTTTTTAACAGATTCTTTTTCAGAAGACTGCACCTCGGCTCTGGTGTCGATTTGTCCCCGTTGGCTTTGTGGTGAACTGCATCTTGTACTGGCTGCGCCCAGTCGACCATGGCGAAGCGCTCTATTTTCAGCGCTCTCTACGTAAGTCCATGTCTCCCGAAAAGCTTCTTGTCCCTTTTTTTTGTGTTGTTGCTTTGAACCATTTGGAGTTTTATGGCTCGGAACATGTGCACGTCATTGGAAACACAGAGAAACGAAACGGAACAAAGCAAAGGTGCGTGTGAGAAATTGTAAACGGTGCTAATGCAAACTAATTCGGCCCACATCATCAATAAAAGCCAATAATAGGTTGTCGAAAGTGATCACAGATGGACGTCAAGTCCAACTGAAAACTCCCTGGGTTATTATTTGAGCTCTTGTCTCGACGAGGGGAAAAAAAGGTAGATAGGATAAATACATGTCAGCTTCAATTTTTGCACTAGGCATGTGAGCTCTGTCTGCTTTACCCAACATCTGTACAGCACATGACAATGCGAGGTATTTCAACACCTCCAAGACCACTTCTTTTTAAAGGCGAGAGAGAAAACACTCGTTCTAAAAGGAAAAATGTCTGAGAGCTGCGTTTTGACCCATGTCTTGGTATATTTAGCAGGCTAGAGGGGTTGCAAAGTGCATTCCCTCCCCTTCTCTTTAACATTTACCAGGACTTTCCTCTTACCAAAAGCCAAACTTTGTAGGTGAGATCACAAAAAAGGGTGGATTTTCATTCAGGCTTGATTTACAAAGACAAGGTCTAAACTTAGCTCTGCTATGCTTAGCACCAGGGTGAGAGATGCTTGGCTGTTGGTGTGATGTCCAGTTATGTGCCATGGAGAAGTGAGCAGCGGAGGAATGCACTGCACTCTCTGCAATCGTGCATCGTGAGCTGAGAGGTGCCTTGAATCAAAAACAATACAAATATATGCTGTATTTACTCTCTTATGTCATTCGGCCTTGTATTGTTTTTATTCTTTCATGCAACACTAAGATATTTTTGAAATATGTGTAGTCCATGCTGTTACACTGAATGGGGACTGTATTTTAAGTTTGAAAAAGGACAAGTACTTTGTTTTCCAAGAACATTTGAGAGCTTTATGACAGAAAGCAATCAAAAAGTAAGTCAGTATGCAGTGGTAATTTCCTTCTAGTGACTTTCTGCTTGAGCATCCTTTTTGAAGGTTAACCCTTGTGTGCCAATTTTACATGCGCCTATCCAAGTTAGCAACAACAAATAATTTGAACAACAAATACTTGACTTCTAGTTGATCATTTGGTATCAGACGTGGCTTATATGAAAGGCAAAGGTCTCTAGATTACGCTTATTTAACCAAAATAAAATATAATCATGTCTTGATTTTAAATTTTTTCATTAGGACAGTAAGGTCTGACTTTGCTTAGACAAAAGTATTGTCACTTAACAGAAATAACGTACAGTATAGAATATAAAGTCATGGTGCAGTGGAAAAATAATTAATATTGTGTATGACTCCTATGAGCTTGGAGGACTGCATCCATATATCTCTGCAATGACTCAAATAACTTATTAATAAAGTCCTCTGGAATGGCAAAGTAAGCGTTCTTTCATGACTCCTAGAGTTTAACAAGATTCTTTGGATTCATCTTCAATGCCTCCTCCATCTTACCCCAGACATGCTCAATAACATTCATATCTGGTGACTGGGCTGGCCAATGCTGAAGCACCTTGACCTGTGGTTTGTAATGTAATGGGCAGCACAAATGTCTTGATACCTCAGGCTGTCGATGTTGCCATCCACTCTGCAGATCTCTCGCATGCCCCTATACTAAATGTAACCCCAAACCATGATTTTTTTCTTCACCAAACTTGACTGATCACTGTGAGAATCTTGAGTCCATGCAGGTTCCAATAAGTCTTCTGCAGTATTTGAGATGATTGGGATGCAGTTCAACAGATGATTTATCTGAAAAATCTACCTTCTGCCACTTTTCCAAATGATTAACTAGAAGTCAAGTTATTATTTGTTGCTCTTACAACTGAGATTGACGACAAGACATTTGTCAGGTAGTGTACTCTATATAGGTCTTAAAATGTCATAAAAGTATCATACCTTAACATACCATACCATAATTATTTCCTGCTCACTGTGATTTAGATTCATTTATATCAGTCCTGATAATAACTACCAAAATTTGTTCATTTTTAAGGATTTTAACCTTTTAAATTACCGTTTGGTTACATAATTCCACTGTTGTTGTTGGTCTTTTTTATATATATATATATTTATTTTATTGAATTACCTTTGATTATTACAACCTTGGAAATGTCAGTGATTACAAACAAATACTATATAATAATTATACATAACTACCACTCACAAACATACAGAATTAATGCAGCATCCGCTTTGAATGTTATCACTCAATTGAATGGTGGTTATCAGCTGATATATATGGGCCAGTAGGGACCTTCTGGTAGGCTCAGAAGGATGTTACCAGCCATCCACATGGTTTATCAGCTAATAGAGAAGACTCCAGATCCACATTTACATTACTGTGACATTTAGGTTTAGTGTTGGGGTAGAGGTAACATTAATAAAAAACAATTAATGGGAAATTAAATAAATACACCCAACAGTCAACCTTATCAAATGAAATGAGTTTAGTTAACTCAAAATTTACTTAAAGTTAATTCTACTCATTTGACAAGAGTTTTGAACTCAGTAATGAAGGTAATGACTTAATTAAATACCTCATTACTTCAACTTAGTTGGATTAAGTTCACAGTACTCATAGAGATTAGGTTTTATTAACTTAAATGGTTTTTTGCAATCGGTTTCCTCAAACAGTTTAAGTTGCCTTAACGTATTGGGTTTTACAGTACTCAGTTGGTTTGAGTTCTCTACATTCATTGGGTTTTACCGTGCTCAAATTGCTTTAATTACTCAAATGCATTAAGTTCACAGTACTCATTAGGATTAGTTTTTTAACTCAAATTGGTTGTTGCAATCGGTTTCCTCAAATGGTTTGAGTTGCCTTAACTTATTAGGTTTTACAGTACTCCGTTGGTTCGAGTTCTCTTCATTTATTGGGTTTTACTGTGCTCAAACTGCATCATTTACTCAACTGGATTAAGTTCACAGTATTTGTTCCATTTGATCTGAAACCTAAAAAAAAATCCATTTGTTTCTTTGTTAATTTAATAGCACTGGGATTTTGCTTTTTAATATGTTTCAGTTGATGTCCTTAAGGTCCAAACTGGAACTACTTTTCATATCTAGTGTAATGGAAGAAAATAAGGTTAACTTTAAAAAATCTATTAAAAAAAATATATAAAAATATATAAAAAGTTATACTGTTTGCATTTAAAAAGGATAAAATGAAAGTTAAAATAGTCTATGTGGACACTCAAGTTCTAAAAGCCTCAAAAAAATGTATCTTCATTGCAATTTTACAGAAAAAGCAACCATTCCTCAGAATTATGCTTATTATATTACACGGAAATAGAAAGTAATGTGAGTTTGGAATGACATGAAGGTTAGTAAATAACGTTTTCGGGTGAATTATTCTTTAAACTAAATAATAAATTGTTAAAACGGATAAATGGCTTAAAACATAAAACATAAACTTGTTATATTCAATTTATAAAGTATAAAATATGATCTGGCAATACACCTCAGAAAATATATACAATCACAGCACTGATGCATGTAACATTTTTTTATAAGCTGATCATGACATTTTTCCTCTGAATACTTGCTCAAAAAACATAAATTAAATTAACAACAAAGGAAATATAGCACTTTTTTCCTATTATACATCACACAAATCATTACCAAAGCCCTCAGTGGGATTTGACAAAGTGTGCAGACTGCGATATCCTAACTAGAGTTCATATAATCAAATGCGACCACTAAAAATCCTAAAATACATTTTGTTTTTGCTCTAAAAATGCTGAAAGCTTGGCACATCCACATCTGCAGACGTCTAAAGGAAAGACGAGGTATTAAATCCCACTTCATTATCTACTTATCCACTTACCAAACCTCATGTAATGGGTAAAGGGATGTGCTCTAAAATTAATGAGAGGCGTTTTGAGTTGCATCCCTCTACTAAGAATAAACTCATCGTGCAAGGCGGTGTGGGTGAGCGAAAACTGGGATGCGGGACACAGTGAGGCCTGTGTTTGTGCACACAGGCTGCATATTAAAAAGGAAGGACACGCCACACAGGCCAAATTATCTGATTAAAGAAGAGGTGGAACAAGGACAGATGGTCCACAGGCTCGGCTGTCTGGGAGGAATTAGCATCCAGAGCTGAGGAGAACTTTCAAAAACAAGGGGGCAAAATATTAAGCCTTGATGTCAGAACACTGAGGATTTCACAAACTGTCCCTGAACTTGTCCGGGAAAAACAGCAGCATGGTCATTTGTATGCGTGGAGCCTACGTCTGCAGCCAGAGCTCCTGCTGTTGCTAAGGTTCATTTAGGCTGGATAGGACAGGGACAGTTATTGGAATGGATGTGAGAAGGAAACAAAACATGCCCGGACTGACAATAATGACTTTCTACTCTCTTTCTGTGGTGCTGCTGAAATGCCAGCAAACTCCCAGCGCACAAGCTCTCGCTCTCCCTCAATCTCAGTCAAGTTAAACTAACCCTGCCTGTCTGAAACTCGTCTATGAGGTGCCACGTTGGATCGGATGTGAACCGCATTTAAGCATTTAAAAGCTGCAGCTGTGTTGTTTAGGAACAGGTGCGTGACTTCTGAAGGTCTGTTAGCCTAAACGCAGTGCCTGAGGTTAAAGTGTGTATTTTTCAGTGTTTAAGTAATTGTCTCATTGCAGGTTAATATGGAGAGGCCTCTATGAGTAAGCTATTCGTAGGATGACCGTTAAGAAACGCAACATCAAGCAATTCAAAAATCCAACCAATAGTGTGAGTTTGGTTCAGGACTACCTGTTTGGCATATTGATGAAAGAGGTGGCATTTTGTATGATTGTTTGGGAAGCATGTTTGTTACACTCTCAGAAAGAAAAATGTATAAAATCTGTCACTTGGGCAATACCTTTATAAAAATTATGTTTTTGTCTCTAACAGGTCCTCAAAGGTACATGTTAATACTTAAAAAGTACAAATGTGTACCTCGCAGTACCTTAAAAGGTACAAAAGTGAACCTTAAAGGTACAAAAGTGTACCATAAAAGCAGTGGCAGATTTAGGCATGGGCAATAGGAGCGATCGCCCAGGGGCAGCATCGGGTTATCTTGTTAGGGGCAGCACGGGGAGACACTGGTGCAAAAACCAAAAAAAAATGCCCAAATCAACTGTGCCCCAGTAAAAGCTTGAGATACGATTTACACCATGCAAGTGTATTAATTTAGAGTGGTATTCTCAGAATGAAGATGTTAGGGGCCATGCACATTTGGCATCTGTTGCATGTTCATACAGTGCATCCGAAAAGTATTCATAGCACTTCACTTTTTCCACTTTTTTATGTTACAGCCTTATTCCAAAATGGATTAAATTCATTTATTTCCTTTAAATTCTACACACAATACCCCATAATGACAATGTGAAAAAAGATTTTTTGAAATTGTTGCAAATTTATTAAAAATAAAAAACTTGAAAAATAACATCTACATAAGTATTCACAGCCTTTGCTCAATACTTTGTTGATGCACCTTTGCGAGCAATTACAGCCTCAAATCTTTTTGAATATGATGCCACAAGCTTGGCACACCTGTCTTTGGGAATTTTTGCCCATTCCTCTTTGCATTACCTCTGAAGCTCTATCAGGTTGGATGGGAAGCAATGGTGTACAGCCATTTTCAGATCTCTCCGGAGATGTTCAATAGGATTTAGTTCTGGGCTCTGGCTGGGCCACTCAAGGACATTCACTGAGTTGTTGTGAAGCCACTCCATTGATATTTTGGCGGTGTGCTTTGGGTCATTGGGTCCTGCTGGAAGATGAACCGTCGCCCTAGTCTGAGGTCAAGAGCACTCTGAAGCAGGTTTTCATTCAGGATGTCTCTGTACATTCATCTGCTGCATTCATCTTTCCCTCCATCTTGACTAGTCTTCCAGTTCCTGCTGCTGAAAAAACATCCCCACAACATGATGCTGCCACCACCATGCTTAACTTTAGGGATGGTATAAGCCTGGTGATGACGTAAACGTAATGCCTGGCATTCACTCCAAAGAGTTTTTTCTTATGGTCTGAGAGTCCTTCAGATGCCTTTTGGCAAATTCCAGGCAGGGAGTAGCTTCCGTCTGGCCACTCCACCATACAGGCCTGATTTGTGGATTGCTGTACAGATGGTTGTCCTTCTGTAAGGTTCTCCTCTCTCCACAGAAGAATGCTGGAGCTAAGACAGAGTGACCATCGGTTTATTGATCACCTCCCTGACTAAGGCACTTCTCTCCCGATGACTCCGCCTAGATGGCCAGCCAGTTCTAGGAAGAGTCCTGGTGGTTCCAAACATCTTCCACTTATGGATGATGGAGGCCACTGTGCTCATTGGAACTTTCAGAGCAGCAGACATTTTTCTGTAACCTTCCCCAGCCTTGTGCCTCAAGACAATCCTGTCTCAGAGGTTTACAGACAATTCCTTTGTCTTCATGCTTGGTTTGTGCTTTGACATGCACTGTCAACCCTGGAACCTTATATAGACAGGTGTGTGCCTTTTCAAATCATGTCCAATCAACTGAATTTACCACAGGTGAACTCCAATTAAGCTGCTGAAACATCAAGAATGATCAGTGAAAACCGAATGTACCTGAGCTCAATTTAGAGCTTCACGGCAAAGGCTGTAAATACTTATGTACATGTGATTTTTCAGGTTTTTTATTTTGAATAAATTTGCAACAATTTCAAAAAATATTTTTTCACATTGTCATTATGGGGCATTGTGTGTAGAATTGAGGAATTAAATGAATTTAATCCATTTTGCAATAAGGCTGTAACATAAAAAATTAGGGAAAAGTGAAGTGCTATGAATACTTTCCAGGTGCACTGTACTTGGAGGATGAGGAAGCTCCTGAATATTATTCAAAATACCCTAATTTATTATCCGAATTTGACTGAAGGTCCCTGGGTTTGGAACGGCATAAGTTTAAGTAATTAATGACAGATTTTTTTTTTTTTGATAAGCTAACATAAAGATGTTAGAAGAGAAAGGCATCTGAGCATTTAATTTGATACATTTTTCTTTATTTATTTTGTAAATATACATTTACAGTATTTTAGATCAAATAAATGCAGGTCTGGTGAGCATAGAATACTTTTTTCCAACTGCTATTATATGTACAATTTCTGTTTATTCACAACAGAACAAAATTACAAACAACGCTATAAGCTCCAGAAGGTATAGATGAAAAGAAACCAAGTGAGAGTGCTGCCGATGCCACCTAACTGGCAGTTAAGACCCAATACTAATTTATCCCAGTTCACACTTTCCAGAGACCTTCATGCCCCTCATTTATCTTCTGAACCATGTGAAACTGCTTAACATTTTTCAACCCGCAGACACATACCTCTGGAAATCCACCATGTGATTAGTCACAAGAGGTAATGCGTGTTTTATTTAACACTACGATGATTTGCTTATCTTCATTTTAGTTTGGGGGGCGGGTGGTTCATTGGATATATCCTTTTTCTAAAAATTGCAATCGTGTTCCAAATTAACCAAACGAGTTGTATTTAAATCTTGTAACTACAAACTTGTAGCAGGAATTCATGCCTAGATCTGTCAGTCCTATTACAGTCTAAATGACTGTACACCGAGGCCCATCATGGGCCACAAAAAAGCTAAAAGTATCTACAAATGTAGCTTTTTCTTTTTAAAATTAGCATAACTGTGTGCATGTGTAGCAAAAAAATGTCATGGAAAAAGTCGGGGCTTTATTGTTTCTGTGTTTCAGGTTTTTGTTATATGAATGAATTTCATATGGCTGAAATTGAGCAATTTTTTATTTGCATGTTTCATAGCTATTTCTAGTACGGGGTCAGGTTCACAAGTGGCACGCAGCAACCCCTCTGGGTCCTTATAAAATGACTAAGTGTCACCATCACAGGTTTTAGACAACCATTTAGGACTTTTCTGGTTTATCCAAAGCACATAAACACACTGCCAAGACTTGTAAACTATGGTCCCTGCTCTCAGGGCAAGGCTTGAACTGAACTATTTATCCTTGAGATCATTTCTTGAAATGTAAACATTGTAAAAAAAATATTAATTTGTTTCAGAATCAAACTTAAGATATTTACACTTGTTTTATGTACGTAAAAAGGCAATTTGCAATAGCCAAAAATACATTTTATTTGTCAAAATGATATATTTTTCTTGTATTATTATTAGAGTATTAAGCAAAGGTTGTGGTCTATGAAGATATTTTGTAAATTTCCTACCATAAATATATCAAAACTTTTGATTTGCAACACACATTTCATTAAGATAAACTTTCATTTAGAGAAAATAAACGCAATTTTCTCAGTAATTTTTTTTTTATCTTCACATTGCACATTTTCATGTAGTTGTATCTCAGCCAGGGCGACACGGTGGCTCAGTGGTTAGCACTGTCGCTTTACAGCAAGAAGGTTGCTGGTTCGAGTCCCGCCTGCGTTAGTTGCCATTTCTGTGTGGAATTTGCATGTTTTCCCTATGTTCATGTGGGTTTTCCTCCAGGTGCTCCGGTTTCACCCACAGTCCCAAGAAATGTGCTATAGGTGAACTGAATAAACTAAACTGGTTATGATGATGACACTTACTGCCCCATTGACACCCTCTGCCAGTGCATTGATGAAATGAACAGTTGGATGTGCCAAAACTTTAAGTTGAACAAACAGAAAACTGAAGTCATTGCTTTGGGAACAGAGAAGAGGTTCTCAAGAATTGATTTGACTTTGGCTTTAAGGGTCAAACAACAAAAAATGAGGTCAAGAATCTTGGTGTTATTCTGAAGTAAGTTAAGAATTTCAGTAGCCATGTCAAAGCAGTAACTAAATCAGCATACTATCATCTCAAAACATTGCAAGAAGTAGATGCTTTGTTTCCAGTGTAGACTTGCTTTTATCAGCAGCAGGGCAGATTACTGTAATGGACTCCTCACTGTCCTCCCCATAAAGACAGTCAGACAGTTGCAGCTCATCCAGAACGCTGCTGCCAGGATTCTGACCAGAAACAGGAAATCAGAGCAGATCACATCTGTCCTCAGGTCTTTACACTGACTCCCAGTTACATTCAGAATAGATTTTAAAGTATTTTTACTTGTCTATAAATCACTAAATGGCTTAGGACCTCAATACATTACAGATATGCTCACTGAATACAAACCCAACAGATCACTCAGATTTTTAGGATCAAGTAAATAAGAAATTCCAAGAGTTCAGTCAAAGCAGGGTGAATCTGCCTTCAGCTACTACGTACCTCTCTGCTGGAATCAGCCTCCAGAAATGATCAGATGTGCTCCAACATTAAGCACATTCCAATCAAGACTGTAAACACATCTGTTTAGCTGTGCCTTTCCTGACATTTCACTTTTCACTTTTTCACTTGTTCACTATTTTGAACAAATATAAAACTATAATAAATAATAAATATTAAATAATTAAATATTTTAAATATATATATATATATATATATATATATATATATATATATATATATATATATATATATATATATATATATATATATATATGAGAGTTCTTTTTTTAATTAGATTGAAAGCTACAGCATTGCAAACATAAATAAATAAATAAATAAATAAATAAATAAATAAATAAATAAATAAATAAATAAATGTTTTTTTCTGAAAGTAGCTAGTGACTAAGGTGGAATATTTTGGAATGAAAGAAATTACATACACATACTGTAGGACATCATATGATCAAACAGACTCTTTGATATACGAGTTCCTTTTCTCTCTCCATGAACAGGTCAAAAGTGAAAGACCACCCGCTAAACAGCCCCTGGAGACAGCGTTTTTCTCACAGTGTATTGAGGTCGAATGCAAGTGGCAAAGTAAGTAAAGTTTTAAAGAGGTCACTGGGTTGACACAGCTTTTACACAGTGAACTAGCCACACTGAATCTAGTAGTGTTTTTTTCTGCCTGCTTCTTTCCAAAGAGCCAAACCCTCAGCTCTCTGCCGCACAGCTTCACCGGTGACCACACTGATTTTATAGTATTTCTTGGCTGACTTCAGAACACTAGTCATTTGGTGGACGCAGTGCACTAAAGCTTCTCTCAAGCTTTATCGTCGTAAAGCATCTCCACTACACTGCACAAACAGCAGCGGGCGGCCAAACCACAGAGGGCCTCTCAAATTAAACGCTTATTCAAATCAAAAAGAAAAGTGAGTGCCGAGCTTTTGTTGTAGTTAAAACTGAACAAAAAATAGGAGAAATTCAGAAAGGGGTGATGCTGCAGGAAATGAAGCGCTGCAATTGTAATGAGCTATATGCACAGCTAATGTTTTTCTGCCAACGATAAACTAGAAAGGTTAATGTCACTATGTTCAATTTCATAGGGTTCCTTTTACAGTATCAATGTTGTACTGTAATCAAAATACATTCAGTTAAATAGACTTAAGCATTCATTTGGTTGTTCAACTGTAAAACGAGATGAAAGATCATGTAAAAGCTAGAGCCATCAGTAGCAGCAGGCTACAACATAAACTCCATTAAAAATACTGGGGTAATTTAATGCAGTGCTTCTTGTCTGGTCTGAGATCAGCTTTATATCATACATCTACACTACCTGGCAAATGTCTTGTTGCCTATCCAGGTTTTAGGAACAACAAATAATACATTGACTTCTAGTTGATGACATGGTATTAGACAGGGGCATCACTAGACCCCATTTACTGGGGCACGTGCCCCAGTAAAAATCGCCAGTGCCCCAGTAAATACTTTGAGATATGATTTACTTTATATGCAAGTGTATTTATTAAGAGTGGTAATCCCAGAATGACGACATTGTTCTCTATGTGCAACCGAACCAGCGCTGGTGAAAGCAATGTAGTTTAATCAAAAAGCAAACAACACGCCTCACGCACCGCTCCTGCTTGACGCTGACGCGCTGCTCTGCTCCTGGTGTAGTCCTGGTTTTTAATATGCATATAGCCGCGCTGCTCACTCGCCGCTTATGTGGAGGTGTCGGCATGCAGTGAGTTTGCAAGTCGACAAAACAAAGTTTATATAATATGATGGTGATCTTACTTAGACTAAGCATGCCTCCTGATAGATGTTTTGCATGAAGCAAATAGGAGGGATGACGAGCCAGTGAGGTAAGAATTCTCGGCCACGAGTTGGGTGTAAGACAACACATAACAGATAATTTTATAAAACATCTTTTTGTATTCGATAGAATTGTCTATAGCATTTCATTCAAATGAAATTAATGTTCATGCAAATGCTTTCTTAAATTATCTTAGCATCACTCCAGTTGTGTCTTTAGATTGTTTTCCAGTTACACTTAGGATTCATTTATGTATAACAGAGCAAGGAAATTTTCACAGTATGTTTGATCATTTTTTTTCTTTTGGAGAAAGTCTTATTTGTTTTATTTTGGCTAGAATAAAAGCAGTTTTTAATTTTTTAAAAAACATTTTAAAGTCAAAATTATTTGCTTTTTAATTTTATTTTTTTTTTATTTTAAAATAAAATTATTTTATTTAAGCTAAAAAAAATTGATGGTCTACAGAACAAACCACTGTCATACAATAACTTTCCTAATTACCCTAACCTGCCTAGTTAACCTAATTAACCTTGTTAAGCCTTTAAATGTCACTTTAAGCTGCATAGAAGTGTCTTGAAAAATATCTAGTCAAATATTATCTACTGTAATCATGCCAAAGATAAAAGAGATCAGTTATTAGAGATCAGTTATCAAAACTATTGTTTAGAAATGTGTTGAAAAATTCTCTCTCTCTCTCTCTCTCTCTCTCTCTCTCTCTCTCTCTCTCTCTCTCTCTATATATATATATATATATATATATATATATATATATATATATATATATATATATATATATATATATATATATTACCAAAATAAAATATGATCATGCATTGATTTTTAATTATTTAATTAGGACAGAAGGGTCTGACTACGCTGAGACAAAAGTCTTGACACTGAATACCTTTTATCTCATATAGCATATACCTTAAGATCATCCAAAGTGTGGAGTGGGAAAAGGGGTTTATCACGCGGGGCCCCCTTTCCGTTACGTCACTGACACACATACATACACAGATGTGGTACAAATGGGTTATGTCGCCCTCCTAAGAGCACTTATAACCATCATGGTCAGCAAAGTGAAGTGTCATTCCAAACCGAAGTGCTCAAAAATTGGCCACTTTGAAGGACCGTTCGAAACGAAGGATTTCAAAGCGCACAACTGATGGACACTTCAGGCCCCCACGATTCTTTGCACAGGGAACTTTGGTGTCCGGTAACACACTGAAGCTAAGCAGGGCTGAGCCTGGTCAGTACCTGAATGGGAGACCACATGGGAAAACTTGGTTGCTGTTGGAAATGATGTTAGTGAGGCTAGCAGGGGGTGCTCTACCTGCACTCGGTGTGAGTCCTAATGCCCCAGCAAAGTGAAGGGGACACTATACTGTCAGTGAGCGCTGTCTTTTGGATGAGCCGTTAAACCAAGGTCCTGACTCTCTGTGGTCATTAAAAATCCCATGGCACTTCACGTAAAGAGTAGGGGTGTAACCCTGGTGTCCTGGCCAAATTCCTTTTCGGCCCTTAACCATCATGACATCCTAATCATCCTCATCCACTGAATTGGCTCTGTCACTGTCTCTCTTCTCCACCAAAAGCTGGTATGTAGTGAGCGCACTGGCACCGTTGTCCTGTGGCTGCCATCACATCATCCAAGTGGAGGCTGCACACTTGTGGTGGTGTGGAGAAACCCTTCGCATGATTATGAAGAGCTTTGGGTGCATGGCCATACACAATAAATATGCTACATACTGTAAATACACATTACAGAAAAGAATTTACCTAATCTCTTTGAAACTGTCTCTCTGGAGGGTAAAGCGTTTGAAGCGAGGGAATAGAGTAGAGCCCTTTAGAATGGAAAGCTGTGATAGAGTCCCAAGAACATTCAATACAGCAGCAAACAGCAGATTAATTATATATTAAAATTATTTACTATATAACATTTAAATATTATTTATTAAATATTATTCTATTAAATTATATATATATATATATATATATATATATATATATATATATATATATATATATATATATATATATATATATATATATATATATATATATAAATTAGATCCAACAAAATGATTAAGCAGCATAAAAAAGATAAAATAAAAGATAAACACAGAAATTGAAGTATAAATAACTTATTTAAAAATTATAATTAATAATTTTAAAAATGGAAAATCTATATGTTTTAATTTTGATTAAATAAGCATGTGAAGAGCATAAGAGATGTTTTAAAAGTCTGACTGACCACAAGCTTAATAATATTCATACTAATTCCTCACAGTAGGAAAATCCAGGGAAAATGATTAGCTAAATGTTTTGCTCAAAAGATGCTCCATTATTAAAACTCTAAAAACATTACAAAATTATTTGGGGACAAAAAAAACTAATGTCTGACATCGGCAGATCATTAAAAAAATATTTAAAGAGAAAAAAAAATTTTTCAATTCACACTCTGTTTGTTGTTTTTTGCTCGCCTGAAAAAAGAGAGAAAAAAATGACCACATGAGCCTTTAATTGTCTCACTATTACTGTTAATCTGTTGTTGTATAATGCCTACAAGGTACCAACAAGGAACAATATGTTGGCTCTGCAATAAAAGGCTGATTCCAGTAACTACAAATACATCCAGACTCTGAGCTGTAAAATGCACTGGGCATAATAAAATTGATTCAGTGATTAATTATTGAGCTATTCACAATTTTACAAGAGAACACCAGGATCTTTTATTGAGCCCTTATTTCATGTAAAGCCAAAAATACCACATTTGCACTCTGAACAATACATAATTTCATATAAGAATTTTGTGCACATGATGGGAACTAGTAAAAGCATGCTATTCTTAGACTTGCAACTACAACATCACTACCAACATCAACATTCCCAGAACAAAACCCAAAGAAAACTCTATATACATTTAAATGCTTGTCAGAGTTTTAAAGAATATTGGCATGTGCAAATGCTCAAATGTAAATGTGCAAATTAGACATTTGTATTACCTCACTTTGTTCATATCTAGGGCCAGACGGAATCTGCGGACATTTTTTGCTATTTCTGCGCAGAATTGTGTTAAAAATCTGCGGATTTATGCGGAATGATTTTGGGAGTATCAAAACTAAAACCTTAATATGTGGAATAAAAAGTAATACCTTTTAACTTGTATTTAATGTTTACAATGCAAATCCAATTAGATCTACTTTATTTAGCAAACAAAGCAAGTCTCTCATATATCTACTAAAAGACAGAAAATATGACTTTACAAACTGTATTGTAAATAAATCAAAGGAACACTTTCATATTAGTCAATAATATTACTGAAATTTATTTAAAAACTGAATAAATATGTCAGTGGTTATATATAATATAACCTAGTGGTTAGCGCACTGACATATGGTGCAGTAGCACTTCAGGGCGCCCCAAGTTCGTATCCCGGCTCGTGGACATTTCCCGTCCCTACCCCCTCTCTCTCTCCCACTTCGCTTCCTGTCTGTAAAACTGTCCTATCCGCTTAATAAAGGCAAAAAGGCCAAAAAAACTATAAAATAAAAAACTGAATAAATATAAAGTGACACACATTTACACAAGTAAATAAACAAAATCAATGATAGGCTAAAAATCTGTGGAATTCTGTGCGCGCAGATTCCGTGTGGGCCTTTTCATATCCATTCAAATACTCCAGTGATTGTGCTTCAGTTACCCATTATTCATCATTTAATCTCAATAAACGATGAAGACTGTATTACTTCTGAAAAGAAACCAAGTATTTATGAATTATTGTCTAATATAGATAGATCGTTGTAAAATTGCAACATATTATATTTTGTATAGGCCAGTTGAGTGTAGCAGAGGCCAGCTAGTGAAGTGCTGTGCAGGTAAACCTCACTCATCTGACCTCTAAAGGTGCTCTAGCCACAGACGCTAGAGACCACGGTTATTAGTCTCCTTGTCAGAGCAACTGACTCCCATGCACAGAGTTGCCGGTTTGATATCAGCTCATAGTGGGTTGGGTGGTGTAGGACCGGTGGGGTTACATGAGCATAACGTAGATTTACGCATAACGTGAATCACTAAGTCAGTGATTTAAATTTGTGATATAAAAAAAAAAAACATATTTCTGTTACAAAAACACATTGTTTACCCACTGGCAATGTATGGGTTAGTTTGACAACAGATTTATTTGCTTTTGGAAGCTTCGAAATAAAAGTCACTATTATATTACAGTGTTTCCTCTATGTTTTTTCCAGCTGTGGTGGCAGGCCCTTTACACCGATCTACCAACTACCAATGGTGTTATTTCAATGACAAATGTCATGAGCGCAGTATTACAAGTCGAGATTGCATTTATGTAATCCAAGCATGCAAATCTCTTTGCTTGCGCGCCGATTTCCTCTGTTCGTGCATAAAACTTCTTGCACACCCTCAAATATACGCTGCTCAAGTGCAGATTTTTTGCACGCTCACAAATAAACGCTGTTGAAGTGGGATTTAGGGCACTCATGTAACGAGTATGTCTCCAACATTTATTAGATTTGCTAGGAATATTTATGAATGTCTCCAATAGACCTACAGAGCGGCATTTATGCGTCCTGAAGTAAAGTGAAACGGCCATAAACTCCAGCAAGATAAAGTCATTGTATGCAGAACCATAGAGCTTTATCTATAAAGTATAATTATGGAAACTGTTCATCTTAACTGAAAGCTAAGTCATGTTTGCTGGCCTCATGCATAGCACAGCTCTGTCAGTCGGTCAGTCAGCATATCACCTCAAAGGGTTAAACAAATAATGCACAGCACTACTACAATTACAGAAAAGGTTGTGCTGTTATAATTCACTTACTTTTTATTATGTTTTGGTGCGATTATAACCCGCTATTAAAAACAACGGCTGAATGTTTTGAATGATAATCTGTAATGTAGCCATGGTGGGATGAATTTTGGTGTGGCGCCCCGCTGTGGAAGAATGAATGTAGTGGAAACCATGTATTATACAGCATGGAAGAGTCAGGACAACATTTAAAACTACTCTGTATAAATCTGACAGAAATAAGTCATGTACAAAAAGGACGAGGGTGAGCAAATTATGGGTTAATTTTGGGTGAATTTTTTTTTACATATCAAATTAGTCTGACATTGATAAAAAAAAGAACTACCCAGCAGGCACATTGACGTCCAAAAGATGTCAAAAAGCATGTCAAAAAAAGTCAATTTGATGTCAGTGGACTACCTTGATGTCAAAATGACATTAAATTGACCTCTAACGTTGGCATTAAAAAAAAACATGTTAAAAATCAATTACAGGACTGTCCTGACTAATGCTAATGACAGAATTAGTTACAAGATTACGATTAAAGCTTTTAGATTATTAAAACGTTTCCAATTTTTTTTGCAATTCAGACTCATTGAAAAAATGTGCCCAGGACTACATTTTTTAAGAACTGACAAATATGTACCCTGGACTACGTTTTCTTGCAGTTTTTGTTTTCACAAATCCACTAAAGGGCGCCGTGTACATTTTTGACAATCTCAAATATGTTACTGAGGCATATTTTCTCATACATGACGTCTCTTGTAAATCCACCAGGGGCTGCCGCACATCCCCTTCTCTAAACCCAACAAATTGTGTTTTCAAAAGCAAACTAGAAAAGAAAAACCTTTTACTGCAGCCTTGCGCTGCTTTTTTTGGATTTCAGTTTATGTATTTGGAACAGTCCTTCGCAGGACTCAATCCCCGGTCCATGATAGCTTCGAAGAAAGTTTTTACCCGTTACAGTGTTTAGACAGCAGAGAGACGCCACATTGTGTTGCCAAAACAATTGGAAGAACAAGAATTTGGAGACATGGGTCGTCAGTGTTTTGTTTATAAATGTGCCGCAACGAAGAATTTGTTACCATTTCCCCCCTATGAGAGCGCAGCTGGACTCACGTGTGGATTACAATGCATGCGACAGAAATATGTTTGTAAGGAACATGTTTTACCCGAGAGCTTTTCGCATCTGGAAATCAAAAATGACATGGCTCCAGTTGGTGTTGATTGTCCTGTCTCTACAGATTTGCTAAGTGTGTGTGATCGGTGTTCTTTGTTTGTTTATTCAGATAGCAAAGCTAGTTAGTATTTTCAGCAGTACTGGACATTACAGCAGAGCTGGACATACCCACTTTCCTGACTTTTTTAAACTAGGTGTGAAAACACCCTGCTAAGACAGGGGGGGGTTTCGTGACCCTTTAGGGCTGTATTATACTTCTGTACATGGGTAAAAAATTCATTTAACAGTAGAGAGGGGCAATAAATATAAAATTTCTCATGAGCAATTTTTGAAGGGGACAAAAAATAATACAGTAAAAAAATGTACATACATAATTGCACTAATATTTGTCCAGAAGGGTCCACGTTAATTATAGTAAAATATAGTAGGGTCAGTTCGGATGTAGCACAGTGCTCTTTTAGTAAATACACAGCTGTGGCTGTTAATGTTAAGTTAACATTATGTCAGGTATTGACAAATAAAACAATGCATGGGAAATGGCTTTGGCGTGTTAGTTGAAGTGCACTATGCAACAAGCTATTGTAAATAAGTTAATGCTAACTAGATCAGTAATATTTTAATCGCTAACCCCGTCCATACTCGTCAACGCTAACAAATTAACAAATCACAGAGCTTGCGCTATGCGTCATTGCGATGTGTAGTTACATTTTTTGAGAGGTGTGTAACAGCGACGGCCACAGCAAAGGATATGCGACTGTGCGAAGGCTGTGCTGGACCATCCACATGCACTCGACACCAAAAAAAACACACAAAATATACCCGCACGCACATATTTCTCAGTTCTCAAAATGTACAGGACACATTTTCCCGATGAGCCAGTGTCATTATTTTGGTGATCAAAAGGATCAAAAGGATGTGTAAATGTCAAGTGGATCTCAAACGGACGCCAAAGTTTTAACATCAAATTGATTTAAATATTAAATGTTTTTCGACAACAATGTCAATTTGATCAATTTTGACATCAAGGTGCCTGCTGGGGAGCTAATCAATCTGAACCACCATCAAAACAATGCTTTGACTTTTCAGAGGTAAGTATTTATTTAGTGTGTTGCACATTGTGGACGAAATTCATCTACAATCAGATGAAAAAATGCACAGATCCTAAAGAAACTTTGAGCAGGGGCTTAATTAGGTCTCCCTTTTGAACTCTGCCCCCCACTGACTCTTTTGCCCCCCAATACACCCCCCCCCCACTCCTCTAACTTATACTCCTCACAATCACTGCACTATTTAACATTTGCACGTTTAAAGTTTGCACATATTCATTGCACTACATTGCACTGACTCACTATTTTGAACTGTACATACCCACTGCACATAAACATTTGTAATTGTTTATCTATCTGCCACTCCTGATTATTAATAGCATCCTGTACATATATTCATTTATTGTAAATCTGTTCATATAGCTAATACAACCTGTGTATATAATGTTCATAGTACATCCATCTGTAAATATTACCAGAGTTTTTCTATAACTGCACTTTATAACTTATACCTGTATCCTGCACTTGCTGCTATTGCACTGCTGGTTAGACCGAAACTGCATTTCGTTGCCTTGTACATGTACATGTGTAATGACAATAAAGTTGAATCTAATCTAAAAAAAATCTAATCTAATTAAATGAAACTAACACAATAATAATAATAAACAAACAAAAACAGGCCCTCTGCCACTTTCAAAAGACAGTTTCAGCAACAGATGTCATCTACATGTAAGAATCATCTACAGTTTGCCATTAAATCAATGTGCTGTTATCAATCACCCATTACATCAATGTGTATCATTGAAAATAACATTTTCTCAACATGCCAACAGGTCTCAGCTTTAACTAGTTTTTGATGTTCAAAAGAGGTGCTGTTCACGGGCAGCCAATTAAGACTAGGCTCTCATTATGCAGATTTATTACAAACAGTTCAGGAAGTAAAACTGCAATCACAGATGACTTGCTTCAGGAGAATCGGTTCTTTCTTCTGGGAGACAATAGCTCCATTTAAGCTTCACTTTGATCATTAATAATTACCTAAACCCTTACACTCACAAACAGCATTACACGCTACATGAAATGTAATTTCCAGAAAAGCATCATTAAAGGAGCACTTTAATTCAACATTTATCACAGGGGTGTCCAATCTTGCCTCCGGAATGCCAACATCCAGCTGAGTTTAGCTCAAACTAGCTCTAACACACTCCAATAGGTGTTTTCAATCTTTTAAAGACCCAATTTGCACTTTGATAAAATATAATTTTTAATGGGTCTTAATCATGTTATTTAGAAGATATTTAGTTTATATTACATGTTTTATCTTATTACACATGCACATTTTTATTATTATACAAATTACATATATTTACATATACTTATTTTACTTTAAACTTTATTTTAAGCTATGTTTACTGTTTACTGTATTATCTTAATCCACTTTTGTATTGTTTATTTGTTTTATTAAAAATGTTTTTGTATTTTTCATTTCACCCTTAATATGACCATTTTTAATTGATCAGCTGTCTTATATATATATATATATATATATATATATATATATATATATATATATATATATATATATAACATATATGAATGTAAATACCCTCAAATTAAAGCTGATAGTCTGCAGTTAAAGCACATCTTGTTCGTTTCATTTCAGATTCGTTGTGTTGGTGTATAGAGCCAAAAATGTTGTGTCGATTTGTCCAAAAATTTATGGACCTAACTGTATATAAAAAACTTTTTTTTTTTATTTAAAGCTAAGTTTACTCAAATTATTTTGTATTATTTTAATAAAATTTTATTTAATTTATTTGCTTTATTTAAACTTTTTTTGTATTTTCATTAAATTAATATAGCATGTTTGTCTTTTATATTAACAAGCTTAATTAGGCAGGATAGGGTAATTAGGCAAGTTATTAAAGGGGCTTTATATTTTGGGAAATATATACATATTTATATATATATATTCACACACACACTGTGTATAAAAACGATGGTTTGTTCTGTAGACTACCGAAAAAATATAAAAAATATATAGCTTAAAGGGGCTAATAATTTTGACCTTAAAATGGTTTTTAAAAAATTAAAAGCTGCTTTTATTCTAGCCGAAATAAAACAAATAAGACTTTCTCCAGAAGAAAAAATATTATCAGACATACTGTGAAAATTTCCTTCCTCTGTTAAACATCATTTGGGAAAAATTTTTAAAAGAAAAAAAAATTCAAAGGCAAGCTTATAATTCTGACTTCAACTGTATATATATAACAGTGCTCAGCATAATCATTACTATGTTTGTTTGCTTAACCACTGGATGTGCAAAACATAAAAGATATGATAAGAATAATGAGTTTCGCAGTATTTAAGCACTTTCCTAAACAGGCACCAAAAATGCACGTTTCTGAAAAAGCGTATTGGGATTTATTAGCTTATGATTCCAGCTCTACCTGACATATATCGTGTCAGGAGGTTCAGTCAAGGATGGAATCATGTTGGAAACTTTGCTTTGTGTTCCCAGGATGAATTTTCCATTTCATACCAAATTTGTGTTATTATTATCATTCAATTATATGCTGTATAAAATGTGAACCACCTGCCGCAGAGCCTTCGGGGGGAGGACAACGCAAACGTCTGTTCTCAGGGAGCGGATTGATGCCCGTTTTCTCCTGCAGTTCTCAAATAAACCCAGACCTCCTTCTTCAGCGCTGCCCTGTTAATCATTTGGAATCCATACTAATAAATGCCTTATGTTTGCTAGGGCCTGTCCAAGGGCATAAAGCTCTCTGTATGTGTGGCCTGATACAATTCCAATGATACCCTCAATAAAAAGAGATAAACCTTCCTTTTCCCAAGAGTCGACGGCATCGGTCTGCGGGAGGCACTTTGCTGCCGTTTCTTGCAGCGTTTAAGTGGAATTTCCTAATCATAAACTTTCCTCCCATTACTAATGAACACAAGCACTGAAATGAAAGTGCCAATAGACCACCTGAGCATTCAGACGTATATTAGCCATCTCAACTTACAACTGGGTCATGACCACATCCATTGTTTTACTGGGATAAATGTGGGTCTGGGCTGAGAATTGTTCTGGAAACAATTTGTTGAACTCACACATGACTAATGCTGTTATACATCATCATTGTCCATCATCTCAGTAGGCTACAAAAACAGTATTTTAGAAGCAGATGAAAGCTAGCTATATGGACTTACTGTACACATTGTGCTTTGTAGATTATGAATCAAATCTGCGATTTCTGATCACTGAGGTAAAAACATCTTAGTACGGTGGCTGAGAGAGCTCAAATGTGCTGCAGGTTAAGAAAACATATGCAAATAGAAAAATACTAACAAATCGAGCAAACTTAATTTGACAACACGCGCAAATACATGCAAATACAGAAACAGACTGCATATATTGTAGTGCAGACTACAACAAAAATGGTTGATGTCCCCAAAAAGTAACATAAATATCTGTTTCCTGTTTAAGGGCACCGCGGCACTTCAAACAAAATTAATTTTCATTTGGGTACAAAAATAAGTTTCTGTGAAGCAGTGCACTGCAAAATATGTATATCTTACTTAGAGTTTCTGTCTTGTTTCTAGTCCAAATATCTAAAAATACTGAAAGTAAGAAGCATTTTCTAGAAAATCAAATAAAAGTCTTGCTGCCAGAAATAAGAAGTCAAAATTAAGAGATACACTTACTGGCCACTTGAACTACAGCAGATTGTCTTGACCATGGCTACCTGCCTAAATGCATTAAGTTGCTGCAATGTGCTGCCTTGATTGGCTGATTAGAAATCTGCATTAATGAGCAGTTGGACAGGTGTACCTAATAATGTGGCCAGTCAGTTATATATTATGAGATTTGCGATTTAGACAAATGTGTGAACAATATTTGCGAGACATGCCTTTTGAGAACACAGAAAAAGTTTGAGATCTTTAAACTGAAAATGGGAGCAGAAACGAAAGTGTTGTGTTTATATATTTGTTAAGTGTATATAGGTTTACTGACAATTTATTCATTCATTCATTTTCTTTTCAGCTTAGTACCTTTATTAATCCGGGGTCGCCACAGCGTAATGAACCGCCAACTTATCCAGCACATGTTTTACGCAGTGGATGCCCTTCCAGCCGCAACCCATCTCTGGGAAACATCCACACACACTCATCCACATCCATACACCACGGACAATTTAGCTTACCCAATTCACTTGTACCGCAGGTCTTTGGACTGTGGGGGAAACCGGAGCACCCGGAGGAAACCCACACGAATGCTGGGAGAACATGCAAACTCCACACAGAAACGCCAACCGACCCAGCCGAGGCTTGAACCGGCGACCTTCATGCTGTGTGGCGACAGCACTACCTACTGCGCCACTGCGTTGCCCACTGACAATTTACTAATTTTATATTTTACTTTAGAATAATGGTCGATTACTTAATGTACTTACCAACATTAGCTAGGTATGAATAATTTTGTAAAGCATTTCTTGATAGTTCAGCATTTTCTAATACATCATCCAAACTTCCATCCAAAGTTGTGCTTTTTAACATTAGATAATGCACTGTGAGTTAACATGAACTAATGTAATTTAACTTAAATAACTTTATCAAAGATGATGAATTGATAAATGTATAGATAATTGTTTGTTCTTGTAAGTAAATACATTAATCGATCATTATCTTAGCGTTACCTTTTTAAGTTAATGATTTGTAAGTGACCTGGAAATGTAATAACTCAGCTTTGCTATCATAAATGACCTTTATGAGTCAAAAGACAGACAAAAAATAAAAGTTATTTATCATATTAAACTGTATTGCCATTTTTATATCAGTTTATGCCAAACAAATGCAGCCTTAGTAAGCAAAAGAAACTTGTTTCAAACACATAAACAAATCTTACTATACACAACAAATGCAGTTTAAATATACCTATTCATATGAAGTAATCATCTTTATCCCTATGGCAATACATTCCAATGGCAACTGCCAAAGTAAGCTAAGGTGTTATTGCCAAGTATTGGGAAATTCAGAGACCCTTGGCCTGACTTCACAGGGATTGTTGTTGTCAGATTTTCACCAAAGTAACTGGATATCTTGCTTCATGAATGTGCAGGACAAGAACAAATAACTTCAAATACCTCTTCTGTTGTCAGACCAAGGGTGTGAAGCTGTTCCTGTACCCTTTACTGCGCTCTGTTCTGTTCAAGGTCTTTTCACATTACAAAACATAACAAACATGGTGTAGCCCAGTTATCTGATCTTATTGGATCTGAATGAAGCCAAAAAACAGGTGAATATGTCTTCAAATGGATGAAACAGCCCAACAATCACTGTAAAAAAAGGATTCCACCTAATTCATAAATGGATTTATGTTAAGTTAATTAACAAATTGAAGTGAAATGAACATAAAACAATTAAAGTTGTCGTATAGTGATATGGAACTGAAATGTGTTTAAAACCTGTCTGGAATTACTTTTGTTTTGTGTTTATCTGAAAATGATTGCACACCATAGAACACTGTAAAAAATGCTGCAATTCAATGCATGTTGTCTCAACACAAAACGATTAAGTTACGATTAAGTTAACTTAATTTTTACAAATTTAAGTGAATTGAACATAAAACAATTAAGTTGTCCCCCAAAAAAACTCAAGAATTGTGTTGATTCAGCTTATTATAAATAAGCACTTTGAAGAAGCAGCAAATATCTTTAAATGAATGTTCATCAGCCAATCAGAATCAAGCATGGGTCTCAACCACGTTCCTAAAGGAACACCAACACTGCATGTTTTAGATGTCTCCTTAGTCCGCCACACCCATTACAGGTCTTTCTGTCTCTGCTAATGAGCTGATGATCTGAATCAAGTGTGATTGGTAAAGAAGACATGGAAATGTGCAGAGCTGGTGGTCCTCCAGAAACGTGGTTGAGAAACACTGTTCTATGCTAAATACAGATAATTTTTATTATTTTAACTAAACAAATGTCTTCTTAAAGTAATATCAGTAGTTGATATGTGTCCAGCGTTCTACATCTGATTATAGAAAAAATTGCACACATGTAATAACATGCTCATTTATATATTTGTATATGCCTCAAAGTACAGTCCTTAATGAGACATGCATCAACCACATTACTTCACTAATGGCTGAATTTAATGCCCTGGGAGATGTTTAATAACACTATTCCTGTGGTTTTGCTCTACGTTTTTAGTAACGCTGATTCATCGGGTAAGAGATTTCATGATCATGACTCACCATCCATGTAAGGTACAGATGTTTGTGGATAGATTAAGTGGACTTTATTTCAGATTTACACCTAGAATCATCCTCAATCTTAGATACAAATGCTTCTTGTTTTTTTTTTTCAAAGAAGTCTCAAATGTGTAAAAAGCTGATTTTGGTTTTGTCTATATAATAAAATTTAAATTAAAAATAAAACTAAATATTGTTTTTACAATTTTAAATAAAAAATTATAATTTACAGCATTTATTCAATATGAAATTCTACATGTTTTCAGCACTTACTGAAACTAACAGTATATATATATATATATATATATATATATATATATATATATATATATATATATATGAGTATATATACTCATTTATACTCAGTATATATGAATATATGAAACTAAACAAACAGTATATGTTAAGTACGTATACGTACCAATATTTAAGGTCTGAATACATGGGAAATTTTCATTTCATTCAACAAATGCTTTAGGAATATTATATAAGTGACATTGTGAAAACATAATCAGTTAGTTTTCCTCAATTTTGTTAAAAGCACATGTCTATTAATGTAAAAAAAAAAACAAGTTTTATATACGTAATTTATATAATGTCATTATTAATACACAGATTGCAACAAGACAACTTTAAAGCTTTCAGTTTTTTCACTGTACATATTTATTATTTATTTTATTTATTTATTTTTTTAGAAGAAGAAGAAGAAGAATTTTAGAAACTGATAACCACTAAAGAATATAACAAGATATTTTGAAAAATATAACCACTGAAAAATGTAAACATTGACATCCACAGTATTTGTTTTTCCTACAATCAAAGTCAATGGTAGCAGATTTCCAACCTTTTTTCAAAACATCTCCTTTTGTGTTCAGGAGAAGAAACTTTTTTTTTGGTTTGGTGAAAGTGTAGGGAGAGTAAACATTGACAGAAGTTTCAGCTTCTGGGTGAACTATCCCTTTAAATGTTACAATTCCAGGTATTT
The DNA here is from genome assembly GCF_903798145.1 of Danio aesculapii. Classification (NCBI taxonomy): domain Eukaryota; kingdom Metazoa; phylum Chordata; class Actinopteri; order Cypriniformes; family Danionidae; genus Danio; species Danio aesculapii. The sequence continues at coordinate 41,545,253 of NC_079454.1, read as the reverse complement.
TTTTTCCTTACTTGATTAGGCTTATAGGTGGCACATGTTGGTAGCTTTCTAATTGCTATTTTAGAAAGTGTACATTCCTGATTTCCACAATGACGCACCAACCATGTCACAAGACACTTAGTAGTCATGGTGGAGTTCATTATACTTTTAAGTGCATGCAAAAGCCAAATATAGCCTGGTAAGTTTAGCATTCACTGTAAAAAAAAAATGCTGCGTTCCACACAATCAATTTGTGTTGAGACGACATCAATGAATTAAGTTAACTTATTCGTTTTTACAAATTTAAGTTGATTGAACAAAACAACTGTTGTCCCAAACAAACTCGAGGATTGTGTTGTTTCAGGTCATTTTAACCCTCTATAGGGCATCGTCATTTATAAATGACACAAAGAAAATTCTATTTTCAAAAACACTAATGATATTTAACCAATAAATGTAAATCTTAGTAATGTCACAAGACATCTCCTTTAGCCAATAAAACTATAAGACAGTTGCCATTTGCTTTACATAATTAGAAAACAGGAACTAAATGAGACCTTAGCGCACATTACGTGACATGCTCTAAAGGCAAGATGGTGAGTTAATTTTTAACTATAAAATCTATACAAATCATTGTACATTTTAGGTTTTCTAAAGATTTGTGTAATTTTTTATCCACATTTTAGAAAAACAGTAACTCAAAAACACAAAAATCTGTGCGTCATCTAAAAATGACAAAGTCCGTTTAGGGATACATATTTCCTGGGTAGCTGTCAATGTTGTTCAGTACTATGAGGCAGTGTAAAGCAGGCCGCACACCAGATGCGCAACACGGCGCACACATGACAGTTAAAAGTATCACACACCAGACGCGCACATTCGCATAATATTTAGTGATGTTTTATAAACAAATTTCGTGAGGAGCACGCGCAGAAGTTTCAGTATCAAATACGTCATTGACAATTATTCTATTATCCGATCAGTTCTTGACCAAACCCCTATATATACCAAAGCTGTCTTACCTGCAGCATCTTACGACTTTAGCATCCCTCCACCACCCCAACACCTCACCTCTTAAGCATTACAATCCAGGGGGGAGCGTTCTGGGGCCAGGCTAGATACTTCACTCGAATCCCTATTCCTCTCTGTTTCCTGATAAGAGGAATAACTCGAGTTTGGGCGTCTTCCCCGAGCTCAGAGCCCTCTCCCCGGACAGCACGCCAAATACGCTTTATTCTGAAACGATTGTAAGTGTGAACTCGTGAAATATGAAACTAATCAGATGGCGCTCTGTGGTGCGGCAGAAATATGAACAGTGTCCTGAGTCGAGTCGGTGTGCGTCGCCAAGCGGCGCTTCTAGTGTGTGACCCACTTTTTTTATGTCTGTGTTCTAGGTGGATAATACTAAGTTTTAGTTAGTTGGTTGGTTAGTTAGTTACACCTACTGTTTACGAAAAGACATTTGCACTACTTTTTTGTGAAAAGACATTGTTACACTACTGTTTTTGAAACAAACTTATATTGTTAAAGTACTGTTTTTTTGACATGTTTCTGAAACACTTAGACAATGATTGACTTCTTTCAAGACAGTGAAAATGTATTTGAATGTGTGAAGTTTCAGACATGGGACAAAGTAAGTTATAAATGGCTGCACATTAAAACAAAGGTCAAAGGTCAGATGTACAAAACAAATCATGGAAAACGATTTTAGCCTTAAATACTCTAGAAATAAATAGAAGTGATTTTTTTTAGATGTGAACATTTTTTGTGTACTTCAATGTAATTTTAAGTAAAGTTCCTGTTATTTTTAAATTAAAAGTCATACAACAAGAACACACTTCTTTCTTGGTTGTTTAAAACTTGGAAGCTTAAAGTTGAGGACTTGCAGCTTGACTCAGGACTTGACACTTGAATGCAAACACTCGAGATTTGACTTGGGACTTGAACGCAAAGACTTGAGACTTACTTGCGACAAGGTCCCACCTCTAAATTCTTTGCCACCACAGAAAATTACGAGAAGTGTAAACTGTGTCATCCAAGCTTGTCATCGTGGTGTCACCTAGCTTCTCTGCTAGCATCATTTGCTTACTGCTAATAGAGTGTGCTAACTCAAAACACCATATGGCAGCATGCAAAACAAAGTGTGCTTGCCTGAGCTTGAAGAAGGCTCTTTTTTGTCTCAGTGACACTTTGATACGTCTCTGCCAACTCAGACCACCTTGATTGAAGAGCGGGGGTCAAAGCATGGTCACATGGCCGTTCCTCACAGAGTTTGGATCCAGCTCCCTTTTCTGCTTCTTTATCCATGGTCCACAGCGGCTTTAGTCCTCACAACACACAATGATGGGTTTCTAGAAACAGACCAAAACAGGGTTATAAAGCTGGGCCGAGCAGAGATACGCTTTTGCATGTTGAGAGAGTCTCCAGTGGAGGGCCGGAGAACAGTTTGCACATTTCTGTGTGGATGAAGGCCTGAGCTTAGCAACAGCTTTGTGCTCCGCAAAAAAATCTACCAGTAAGAAACGTTTTCATGAATTAAACATGCGGAACACAAGGTGCTAGAAATGTCCAAACATTATTTACTGATGCTGGGTTACATAACCTAAGACAAAAAAGGCACACTAATGAAGCTGACATCCTGCCAGGGGCTCGGGAAAAAAATAATAACATAATGAAAAGACCCTGATGGATCTGTTTAGCTCTGCAATATCACACTGGAGTGAGATGTCACATTTAATAATATACTGGTCAAAAAATGTTGAAAAATGTATGGTTTTTGTAAGACTTCAAGGGCCTCAATAAACTGCATTTATTTAATCAAATTATAGATTAAAAAAACAGTAATATTGTGAAAAAGTATTTTTAAAATTATTATCATTTAATATAACTATATTGTACAACCTCAAATCAGAAAACGTTATGGGAAAATGCAAATAAAAATAGAATGTAGTGATTTCTAAATTTACTTTGGCTTGTATTTCATTGCAGACAAAATAACAAACATTATTTGGTTTGTTCCTCATGATTTTCATAGTTTTTTTTTGTTGTTGTTGTTTTTTTCACTCTCAGATGTTCACCTTGTGAAGTCGTGAAGCGCTCTGTCCAATTTTATCCATCCATCCTTTGCATTCATAGTCAACGTAGTCACCCACTTCAGTCCCCTCTTTGAGACCGACGATTCTGATATTCTGATGCCGACTTCTATTTTCAAGGTCTTCTATACATTCAAGTGCTTTTTGCACGGATGTCTCGATATATATGAGGCGCGTTGAGCTGTTAACTTCATTATCCTCGAGGTCTGATATTCTCTGCTCGGCCTTGTTGACTTTCTTGATCATACTGTCCATTTTGCCTGATATCTTGAAAATTGGATCACTTATTGCCTGTAACTTTTCAAGAACAATTGACACCTTTTCGACTATACTGTTAACTGTGTCATCCGATAACGTCACTTCGTTAGAAACAGCTGGGCCCAAATTATCACCATCTTGCTCGACATTAGTGCTCTTGTTTTGGCATTTATTTCTTCTAGCTTGTTTACTAATCGAATTTGATTGTGACCAAAAGGCATCAAAAGACATCTTTATCCCTTTCTCCTCAATTCTGTGCACTCTTAAAGCAACTAGGACGACTGTTTAGTAAAAGATCCAATTATACGGCGAGGAGCTCTTTCAGACACGTCACTCTCAAAGCATCACATGATCCCCTTTAGTTGTTCTTTTTTTATTAAACAGGTGTTCCAATTTTGTGTCTTGCAACACATTTGAAAGACATTCATCACTTGAAAGACATTTAGGGACTGAAGACACAAAGTGATGAAGTGTTTCAGGTGTAATTTTGTCCCATTCTTCCGCAAACATGTCTTTGGGTCAACAACAGTGTGGTGTCTTCATTGCCGCATTTTCCGCTTCAAAATACACCACACATTCTCTATCGGAGACAGGTCGGGACTGCAAGCAGGCCAGTCAAGTACTAATATCCTCTTCTTCCGCAGCCAGGACTTTGTAATGTGGTTTTGCAATTGTCTAGTTGATATATGCATGGGTGTCCCTGCAAAAGAAGGCAGCATATTGTGCTCCAAAATCTCTATGGACTTTTCAGCATTAATGGTGCCATCAGAGAAGTGCAAGTTACCTTTGCCAAGGTACTGACACAACCATAACAAGTTATCCTAAAAAATACCTAAAATACTGCTTCATCTGACCACAGTACACATTTTCACTGTGTGATGGTTCATTTCATGCCTCATAGTACAAAGACATTAACAGTGCTTGTGGACACCGTTTACATAGGGCTTCCTTTTGGCACAGTACAGTTTTAACTGGTGGATGTTACATGGATGTTACATCAATCTGTGGATGCAACTACTAGGGTTGGGCGATGTCGACCAATCTGGCATTGTACGATGTCTAATGTGAAACATCGCGATGGACGATGGCATCGTCGTCGTAGGTGGTCGTAAAAAAATTATTTATCAATAATTAATTAATTCATAAGGAATTAATTGTAGCCTACTGTTTCAACTACCTGACCCGCATGGTCTTTGTTTTACCCAAAACCAAATCATAAATAAATAAAGTTACACACAAATTACCACCTGTCAATCACTTTTTCCGTGGGACTCTGGTATGAATAGGCAGAGTTATCTGTGTAGTTATATTGGCGTCGACAAATTTGGTTGGTAAAAAAGATGCACAACCAACAGTATTTGAGGTTTAGCTAAAATTACTGAGTACAAGCGTGAAAGCAAAAGATTGAAGCAGTGTACTGACCTGCTGACTGCCTGGACCCGCTGTGTCGAGCGCATGACAGCCTGTGTGTCTGTGTGTGTATGTGGTCATGTGGTGTGCGCTTTCAGCGGTAGTGTGGACGGAGGGCTGTTCAGAAATGCTAGGTGAAACGCCAGAGTGCATGTGGATCATTTTCGCTCTAAAATCGCCATTTTAAAACTAAGACATATTATTGTAAACGGGGCCTAAGTGTGTATTTTTCGCATGCGGATTTGCGACAGGGGTGGGGTGAAGGATCGGCGATGCCGGCTCAGCATCGTGGTGTCTATCGGCCATCAGCGATGAACGATGGCATTCTCTATCGGCCCAACCCTAATAACTACATATTGTGGTACTTGACAAAGGTTTGCCAAAGTAGTGCTAAGCCTATGTGGTGATATCACTTATAGATGAGTAATGATTTTTGACACCTGAGGGATCGGAGTTCACGGTTGTTCAGCTTTAAATTCCTCTTGAGATTCCTTGAACCTTTTATTTGTCATTTACTGTTGAAGGTGAAATATTCGAAAGTCTTCCTATCTTTCTTTGAGGAACATTTTCTTTGTTGACAAACTGGCGATCCTCTGCCCATCTTTGCTCCTAAAGGACTAGACCTTTTTTTATGCTGCTTTTGTACCAAATTATAATTGGAATCACCCGTTTACATCATCAGTTTCAAATCACATAATTATTTAACCAATTTACTTGATTATTAAGCTTAAATTGCTCCTGTCCCAACTTTTTTTGGAATGTATTGCAGGTCTGTATGAAAAGGATGTATATTTGCAAATGAAATCAAGACAGACAAAACATGAAATATTTTGTGTTCATATTGTCTGCAATAAATACAAGTCAAAGTAAATTAGGAAATCACTACTTCCTTTATTTCCACACTCTTCTAAAGATCTTCTGATTTCAATATGAATTCAAATGATGACATTTGCCATCAAGTGACGGTATAATTGAATTTTCAGCAGGCATTACTCTAGTCTTCAGTGTTATTTAATCATTCAGATGTCATTCTATTATGTTACATGCTTATTTAGTGCTCAGTTATTTAACTTGTATAATTTTTACAATTGTTAATGCTGAAAACATTTTGTGCTGCTTAATATCTTCAAAGAAACACTGTTTTCAAGATTCTTTGAGGGATAAAAATCAAATAAATAGCATTTATTGAGACATGCCACAATATGTGCATTATATATAAACATCAGATGCCAGTCAGCTGTGAAACATTACAGTGGAAGTCAATAATATTGACAGTGTGTAGTGCATATGATCTTTAAATTACTGTTAAACAAAAAAATGCTTGCTTTGTTATTGCAGTTGAGGCATGTAAACCTGCCCTCTGGTTTCATTGTCTGATCCTTCCTTTTTTGAATGTGGCAGCTTTGATGTATCACTAGGGTTACTTCGCTGTTATTGAATTTGTGAGAAATCTCAGCATGGTCCTAGACAGGAAATTAAAAGAGAGGTACCCACAGGAATTGTCAGCTCAAAGAATTTTGTAAAACATGGCAACTTCATGGAAAAACATCAGAATGGATCATCCATTGATGAGTTTTCTTGTCACGGTCAAATGCAGTACACTATAGCTCTCATGCAACATGACTGACTGGAGTGTACTGGAAATAATGTATGAATAAAGGGGATTCAGAGGACCCTCTAGCGAAAATGCCTTATTTATTATAAACAATAAAACAGGCTGGCCATTTCGTGCCTATGCAACATCTTGTTTGTAAATTTGACATTTAAAAACCTTATCATATGCAAATGTCCTGACTAAATTCTGCATTCCATCCTGCATAAAATAAGAAACTCTCTCACCTTCAAGTTGAAAATAACCACTGGAACTGAGCTTGAGGCTAAACACTGGAAAAACTGGCCAAACGGAGCTTCATTCATGAGAAAAAGTCACAATGTGTAAACTTATTTTTTTACTTTTCAGTGGCTGTTTTAGAGCTAAAATGCTCATTTGAGTTACTAAGTATTTGATAAAGAATGCATTGGTACTTCTGGCACCATTTGGCTATCATTAGGTATGCATGCTTAGAATGCACTATAGGACTGCCAAAATATTAGGACAGCTAGTGATTTGTTGAATATTTGGTAGAGGCTGCTAAAACATTCTTTAAAGCTATATGGGTGGGCAGTTTGAGCAAAATTCAGTTTCGCAATATGAGTAATTTTATATCACTATAACGTTTTATTTTACTATATACTCATTTAAATAGGTAGTTATTCAGGAAATCAAGTAAATGGGATATAATAAACTTAAATACTTCAGAACTGAAAAGTTTTCACTTTTTGCATATTCTCCCTGTGTTCGCATGAGTTTCCTTTAGGTGCTCCCCCACAAGTTCCATGACATGTGCTACAGAAAAATTGAGTAAGCTAAATTGGCCGTAGTGTATGTGTGTGAATGAGAGTGTATGGGTGTTTCCCAGTGATGGGTTGCAGCTGAAACTGGAGGTGTTAGTCAGACGTAGTCAGCAGACGTGGCATGGAAACAACCGTAACATATCTTTCGTTATTAACTACATAATGGAAAAAGAAGCCTTTAGCTTTAGAAAATTGCTCACCTGGCTTTTGAAGGGAATTAGCAAACTCTCCTCAACTTTTTTTAACTTTTCGACCTGATTGTGATATTGATCAGATGACACGTAAAACAGACACAGTGCTCCTGCAAAATTTACACTAGTTTTTCCTCCATTTCTTGGGTCCAAATAAACTGAAAATGAGCATTTTTTATTTTACTTCTCCCCCAGCCTCCCGCTGGCCTGCAGGTACCCGTACTAGTGAATGCTGCTCTCTCATTGGCTGTAGGTGATTGCGGATGTTATTTTCAATCAGAACACATTTCACATGGCATGATTTGAACAGCTCGCCAACAGCTCCAGATATTTAGCATGTCAAATATCTTACGGGCATCTGCGACTCACCTACGATTCTCTTATATCGCGTCCTTGATAGTTCATACTGTATGATTGTCACTCACGTGAATGAGCACCGATTTTCCTGTAATTTCAGGCATTCATAACATAAGATCAAAATGTGACCAATTGGTATTTTCAAATATGGAGCAACCATTCTGTTTAGCAGTGTTGCGTCATCTTGTTTTATCCCTCCCCTTTTGGCAGCACTGTCCGACAGAATTTCTCATGCTTAAACTCTAATGTGACTGCAGCTTTAGCCATGCCCACTTGCTTTTTAAATGTCGTAGTATACACAAAATTAAAAAAATGAATTATGGTTGACAATTTATTCCACAGAAACTATATATTCCATCACACTACACTTCACTATAAATAGCCATAAAGTCTCCACACCTCACAACACGTCTTTATGAATGCACTATTGGGCCAAGATGGAATATACACTAGACTGTCTAAATATTAGGACAGCTAATGATTTACTAAACATTTAGAAGATGCTCTTAAAATGTTCTTTATATCCATCATAAATAGTCTCCACACCTCATAATCCTTGTCTGCACCATTGGTCTGTTACTGTCAAAATGTGTAAGTGTCTTCTATTCGTGTCGCCTCTCATCTACTCCGAGAAATGTGTGCATTCATTCAACACATCTTATGAAAGGCAGATGAGAGAGAGCATGTGCCTTCTTATGTGGTATAAATGCGCTGCAGCAGTTTGTCCCGACACATGGTAACATGTCACAATAAAACTGATAAAAGAAGGACCTCTGCTGGAAGCTCCGCACTTTCTGTCCACATCTTGACGGACCTTTAAAACAAAGGCACAGGGAGTAGCTTTAGGACATTCTTGACTGGGACATCACGAACCAACGAGACGACACCAAACAACGTATGACAAATGAAAAACACGTGACACGGTCTCACATTTTGCTGCGTGCCAGATCTCAGAACTTCACTTAACTGTTTTCATACGAGATCAAAACGTTGGGCCTATATACGACAAGCCTTGGAAATCAAATCGACTTTCCAGTAACAGCTTATTTCAATTTGAGAGCAGATGATATTAAGCGCAGCGATGTTTAGCATAGGGAT
>NC_079454.1:41513974-41531474 GCF_903798145.1 Danio aesculapii | reverse complement strand
TAAAATGCAGCACACTAATGGAAGCCATTGCTCTCATTGAGTTAATCTGCAACAAATGAATTACGAGTGCATGTATGCATATGATAAACGTATAGTGCTTACTTTGTTTTTTACTTGCCTAATTTAATACATCTTATCTTTCCTTTAATATAATTAACATCAGTTGTTCTATAGTCTCTCTCATCTACAGTGTAAGTGCAATTTAATTAGTGTAGAACGCTGCCACTAGATTGCTTTTTGAAACTAAAAAGAAGGCTCACATCACTCCGCACTTAAAGGCACTTCAGTGGCTGCCAGTTCAATTTAGAATACAATTTAAAATTAATCTCTTTACTGTCAAGCACACACATACAGTGCATCCGGAAAGTATTCATAGTGCTTCACTTTTTCCACATTTTATGTTACAGCCTTATTCCAAAAATGATTAAATTCATTTATTTCCTCAAAATTCTACACGCAATACCTTATAATGACAATGTGAAAATAGACTTTTTGAAATTGATTGATCAAAGATTATGTAGAAGCAACATGAAATCCTACATAATTGTTTTTTCATTGCGGTCGCACTGCAAAACATCAGATCTGTATCTGATTTAATACTACATATGAAAAGCCCCATTTAGGGCACCACTATCTCTCAGGACCTGAAGTGGGACACTCACATTGACTCTATTGTCAAAAAAGCTTAACAGAGGCTGTACTTTCTTCGTCAGCTGAGGAAGTTCAACCTCCCAAAGGAGCTGCTGAAACAGTTCTACACCTCCATCATTGAATCAGTCATCTGCACTTCAATAACTGTCTGGTTTAGCTCAGCTACTAAATACGATCTCCAAAGACTACGTTGAATAGTTCGGACTGCTGAGCGAATCACTGGTACAACCCTTCCCACTCCCCAAGAACTGTACTTATCCAGAGCCAGCAAAAGGGCTGCTAAAATCACTCTGGACCCCTCACACCCAGCACACTGCCTCTGAGGTTTTACCTTCTGGTCGATGCTACAGAGCAGAAACAGTTTCTTCCCTCAGGCAATCCATCTCATAAACACTTGATGATAATAATTGTGGAACCAACATCACTACTTGCTATACACTATTATACACATATACACTTACTTGACAACACACTTTACATGCCAGTTTGCACAAAACAGCTGCACATTTAACATTGTATATAGTAATATACCTGTACATACACTTGTCAATTTGTATGTTTGCATTCACTACTTCCATTTTTTTAAATATATTTATTATCTGTTTTTTTGTTCTGTCTCTGTAATGCTGTTGCACTGTAGAAGCTCTGTCACGAAAACAAATTCCTCGTATGTGTGAACATACCTGCCAATAAAGCTCTTTCTGATTCTGATTACACTGTCATGTCTTGATGCTCAATTCCGATTTGTTGCGAAATATGCGAAGATCGCCCAACTTTAAAATGATTTTGAGGCGAAGGCGGCAGAAGAGGAGGGAAAGGGCCTTCATCACAGCTTGCGTCTATGGTTTATATATGATGTCCTCCACCATTCAGAGGAATTTGTGGGTACGAGTGAGATCTCAGGTCTGTTGGGAGCAAATTGTGGCGACTGACCACTTTCCTCCTCCATGTTTCCGCTGTTGTTGTTGTTTGCTGCGTTGGCGTCTCCACGCGTGCTTTTCCTTCTACGCCATTAAACTGCGGAGAAGTACCACAATGTCGCAAGTTTAATGGCGTGCAAAATGGAATGCCTCAATAAACCCAATCTGCCTATTTACATGATAGTCGCATTGTCACATATCCAATTTATATCTGATTTATTTCCACATATGAAGGAGGCCTGAATATCCGAATTCATGGGTTTTTTTGGGGTTTTTTTTTTCATGTTTACACGGTCATAGAACAGATTGGATCTGTGTCACATATAAGCAAAAAAACCTTACATTTAACTGGCAGTGTAAATGGGGCCAAAGAGGCACAAATCTGAATTGAAAAGATGAGATTCCAAAGGGGTTTGGGCTGGTCACATGTGGGCAGAAAAATCAGATTTGGGTCACATTTGTTGACTTCACAAGATCTTGCGACCAAAATCTTCCTTTTAACCGCATTCTAGACTCAATCCTAGAGATGATTGCGTGTTCTCTGTAATTGAGCCTCACCTGTGGAACAACCTGCCAGAGGAGATTACAATTGCCCAATAGAAGTGTCTGGCTGCAGACTTTCACCTGCATGCTGAGACATGCATTCTCAATCTTTCACATCTGTAGTATATTTTCTTTGTTCCAGACCAAGGTCAAAGAAGCATTTTTTAGTCGTTTCGGTTCCATTTCTCACCAGACCAACTGCTCTGAATCAAACCAGTTGAAACAAATCAACAAGCAGTCACATAAAAACATCTACATCAGTCGTTGGCTAGACAAATTTTGTGAACTGCATTTTGATTAGTCATAATTAATGCACAGGAAACACCAACGTTATCTCATGGCAATTCGTAAACTTTTGATTTAGTGGCTAATTCGTATGACTTCATTTGTACAATTTAGTATGATTTGGTAATCCCACAATGACGGTTGGGTTTTGGGGAGGGGTTGGGTGCCCCACCTCACTTTAAAACTTGCCACTATTTAGCCACTAAACTGACAAAACTGTCAATATGATTTAGTACTTACAACCGCAACAATCTCTTAAAAATAAAACAACAACAATAGATTAAAAAAAAAAACAAAAGAGCAACAGGAAACATTGAAACAAATGTTGACCACTTCAAATAGCCTAATTTTGTTAGGAAAATGCTCTATTTGTAATGAATTTCATTTGGTATAATTTGTATCTTTATTTTAATGTATTTTTTGTTGGTCAGTTATCTAGAAAATAAACAAAAAGAACGAGTAGAAATAATCAGGGATTATGAATTCAATTCAAGTAGGCCTATTATAACATGTTAAAATGTAGTATTTCTGACAATATTCTTTATTTTATAGATATGAGTTATGAATTACAGTTCAGCTGGTTTAGTATCGTTACGTGAATTAATGGTATCGCGACAACCCTACAACACATGGAAGAGTGGAGTCATGGCGACCTGCCACAATTGCAGTAAAGTGTCAAAAAGCCTTTTCTCATGCCAGAATGCATGTCACAGCCGACTACAGCAGTAGGTTGAGTCCAAAAAGAAGTGCTTTTTTGCATTTGGGTCAGTTCAAGGTTGTTTCACTTTCTCACCATGTTTGAAAACGTACCGAGGCCACCTGTTCGAGAAGGTCTCAGTTCGCTTGTTTGGTCTGCTTTGGTGTGCACCCAAATACGATTGTCACTTTCACACCTGCCCAAATGAACCACACCAAAAAGGCAAACAAACTCTGGTGGATTATTTTTTATATTTAATTTTTTTTTTTTTTTTGGGGGGGGGGGGGGGGGGTTAACTTTAAATAACATGACAGTAAAGAGTATAGACCGAAAAGCATGGGGAAGGATCACCACAGGACCTCGAGGCAAAAATCACACTCAGATCGCCGTGAACACTGGAGCGCCATGTGTCGACGCACTAACCACTATTCCAGTGGCGCCTATTAAACTCTGGTGCATTTTAATCAAACTAAATAAGGCAGGTGTGAAAGCTTCCTCAGACACATGGACTCATTACAGCTATTGACGTGACTTTCAGGTGTAGGGTTAGAGGCTGTGTTAATTGTACATGTTAAAAGCATGTATGTCTGAGCGTGCACGTGCTTTTGCACTTAGCGTACAATGGCTCCTAGCCTGACTATTTTAAGTCATTTTAAAAACCTACTTGTTTCATTATCTTATTAGGAAATTTATTTACCTTCTGTTCAAGTTTTATGTATGTTTCTATTTTTATATTTTTCCCATCTCTCCTTTAGAATCTCTTGTTTTTTATGATGTTGTAAAGCACTTTGGTCTTGTGCCTGTGTTAAATGTGCTATATAGATAGTAAACTTGAAACTTGAACTATAAAGCGATTAGTTGACTTTAATTTTTAAAAAGTGAGTAAATGTTGCATTAAAGTTATTAAGTAGAGGAAATGACTTGCAGTTGTGCCTAATGGTTAGGGAGTTGGACTTGTAATCGAAAGGTTGCAGGTTTTATTCCCGATCCGGGCAGAAATTGAAGATTGGGGATAAATGAATACGCACTCTCTATCTTAAATACTCAGATGAGGTGCCCTTGAGCAAGGCACCTAAACCCTGTATACTCTGCATATATACTCTGGGTGTGCTCACTCTGTGAGTGTATGTGTTTGTGTTCATTTGGAGGAGTCAAAAGCAGAGGACAAACTTCAAGTATGGGCAGCCATACATGACAATACTCACTTCAGTTCACATTGTATGAATTGTCAAAATGATCCAGTTTTCTTTTATGCCAAATATGAATATTAAGTAATAATGATAATCAATGAAGATTTTCTTTTAATAGCATACTCTAAATATTTCCAAACTCAATTTTTGATTATGCATTGCTAAGAACTTCACTGAGAATGTTAAAGGCAACTTTTTTGAACCCTCATTAATTGTTATATCTCGGCCAAATATTATCCTATATTAACAAACCATGGAAATTTTATTTATTCAACATTTAGATGATGCATACATTTCCAAATGGGCCATTATGACAAATTTTGTGTTCCATGGACAAATTTCATGCTATGTGCTGTATGCATCATACTTTACAGCCATATCACCCTGCAGCCCAAGACTGAGTGAGTAAACTGAGGCTAAGCAGGGCTGAGCCTGGTCAGTACCTGGGCCCTATCATACAACCAGCGCAATGTGGCGCAAGGCGCAACGCAATAGTTGTTTGCTAGTTTCAGCGTGGCGCAAAACGTCAAAAAGACTCTTGCGTTTAAATAGCAAATGCATTTGCGCTCATATGTGCGCCCATAGGTGTTCTGATCTAAAAAAGGAGGTGTGTTGAGGCGCATTGCTGGCACGTTGCTATATTGAGAAACTTTAATAGACTGTTCTACAGACTAGAACAAAGCCGGTCTATTTCTCCAGCGCAGAGCGCGTTAGTTGTGCGCTTCGCCTACACATCTTACGCAAATATCTTTACATATAAAAAAGAATAAAAATATTAAGGATATATATAGGATATAATAAGGATATATATAGGATATAAATATAAAGGATTAAAATATTACAAAACATATTATTTTCTATCCTACATAAATATAAAAACCATACTTCCATGCCTTCTTCATCTCGGGGGGCTTTTTCAGTTTATTCATAACAATTTGCTTTTGTACAATGCTATTATTATTAGCAGTATTATTTATTATATGGATATTTATATTTGTTTTATTAAAAACAAGCTTAGATTTGCCCACCTGTCAGGTTTTAGACCATATGGGGCATAGCATGTGTATTAGGATATAACTTTTTGAACACACTTCGTTATTATTGTTCATTTATTTGTTTGCTGGAAATTAGAACTGAATTTAGAAATAGTTTTGAAACAAATCTTTGCGCTTAACAAAAGAAATTAATTATTTATTGGTTAATGGATATCTGTGCGTACAAGAAGTTTCCCTATCCACGAGAGTGAAAGCGAAAGTAAATAATGAGGAGGCTCATCTCTCATTCTCGCGCTTTTCTCTCTAGTGAAGGGTTCGATTTTTCCACTTACAAAGTCCGTCATGTAAATAGCAAATACGCTATGGTGCGACGCAACTGACTCTTAAAGGGAATGGGAGATGACACTCTGATTTGTTTATTCTCAAAACACACCTATAACTCATTAAGAAAATAAGCTTAACCCTTTTAGACCATGCGCCACGGCGCAAAGCGGATTTTTCCACCCTTATATTAGCAAAAGTAGATTCTGACATGCCCTTAATGCGTTTGTGCCCTGCGCTTTGCACTTTGTGCATGGATTGTCAAAATAGAGCGCCCTGGATGGGAGACCACATGAGAAAATTAGGTTGCTCTTGCAAGTTATGTTAGTGAGGCAAGTAGGGGGCATTTAACCTGCAGCCTGTATGAGTCCTAATGCCCCAGTAAAGTGAAGGGGACGCTATACTGTCAGCAAACGCCATCTTTCGGATGAGACGTTAAACCAAGGTCCTGACTCTCTAATTAAAAATCCCATGGCACTTCTCGTAAAAAGAGTAGCGGTGTAACCCCAGGGGGACTGGCCAAATTCCCTCCATTGGCCCTTACCCTACATGACCTCCCAATCATCCCCATCTATCAAATTGCTTCTATTACCGTCTCTCCAATTGCCCCTATAGCTGGTGTGTGGTAAGCGCACTGGCACGATTGTCTTGTGGCTGCCATCACATCATCCAAGTGGATGCTGCACACTGTTGGTGGTGTGGAGAGACCTCCCTTAGGATTGTGAAGCGCTTTGGGTGTATGCCATACACAATAAATGTGTATGGCATACAGTCAACATCAGTGATCTCTTCCTTTCCAAATAGGCAGTTCTTGGTCAGAATAAGTTACAAAGGACCAGACTTTCTTAATCTAAGACAAACTCCAATCAAACACAATCATACTATTGCTACTTCAAATTTAGCATCATCTCACTTTAAAAAAGGTGAAGATTACACACAGCAAAAAGGAAGAACTAATGTGGTTCAATACACAACCGTGGCATAAACACTTGCAGCCTAAGACCACATACTTTGAAATTCTTGACACCCTTTGATTTGTATAAGTGTTTGGCTCCTGAGCACATATCTTTGAATTTGGGACCAATTTCCTTTCATTTAAAAGAGCATTGTTTGACATCAGCAGGCTCTTCTGACAAATACCAGATAATTGTGGAGCATTTTTGACATTTTCTGCAAAAAGTGCAAAAACAAGTCATCAAGTCAGGGTGAATCATGGTTATTGACTCATAACCTCCACTTCGGGCAGGATGTGAGCTGCTGGTTAAGTGTGCTGAATGAGAAAGCTTGAGAGAGATTACAGCACACAGTGTGTTCACTTCTTAAACCGCAGTGCATCAAGGATCGAGGTCAGACTTTCCAGAGAGGCATTCAGGATAAGCTGATAACACAGGGAGTAGCTACAGAGTGTGGATAAGACCACCTGTGTGTTAACAGAGGATAGTGCAAGGACATGCTGATGTGCCACTTTAAACAGTGTGAGCTTTCCTTGCATTGGCAATTGTTCTTGTGCAATGAGGTGGATGTGGTAATTATAGGCTTTACTAAATTACTTTAATGACAGTGTTTTCTGTCATGCTTACTTGACGTTTAAAGGACTTTAAAGGTTAAATCAAAATTGACTATGTTTATTTGGCTAGCGTACATCGTTATTCATTAGGTGAACAATGAATCTGTGCAAGTTAACCGACTGAAGATAAATGTTTGTTTTGGCAATCTTCAAAGTGTGACCACTTCTGCGTTTGTAGTGATGGTCCTTCTCTTACCATTAGTTTGCTATGAGGGAATGATTCGCAAGAAGAAAGCCACGCCCCCTACTATATATTTCTTTTCAGTTGGAAGAACATTAACATACTGAAATAAAAGTCTCAGCAACTTCCGTTTCATGCTGACTTTAAAGTAGCCATAAAGTGCATTGATGTGTTTAAATATGTTAAATTGGTCTCTGATATCTCCATAGAAGGTATGTGGGTTAGGTAAGTTAAAAATCCCTAAATGTATTTATATGTTCATTTATAACCACATGAATTACCACATGAATTATTTCTAGAATAGGTTGTTTTCAAATTACGTCATTAATGACGTGCGAAATTCAGATTGAGGACAGGAAGTTGTTCTTCTACATAGGAATCGCTATCAGAACATCAAAATGTTTATGTTTTATGTTGTTTATAATTGTTTAAATCGGCCAAAATAAGAAATGCCAAACAGCTTTTATGGACTTTTTTTATGGACTTATGAGTTTTTGCTCATAAAATAAGGAAAGTTCAAGAAACTGGCTGAAAAATGGAAGAAAAGGCGGCATGTAATAAACATTTTTTCAATACATCCACGTGTACGAACTTTTTTTGAATGCGATAATTCGTTTGACAGCCCCAATAAAGATTACATACAGACCTAGCTATGTGTATTATATGTTAATGTGTTATAAAAAAATCATACAAACACTACCACACTAATACAAAATCCAGGAGAATATAAATAACCTACCCTGCCATGTAATCTCTGACTTGTGTTGCAATAATCCAAGTATTTACTGGCGTTTCAGCAGAATAAAGAACCATAACGTTAACATTGAAATGCGCAGTGAATGTTTGTTGATGGTAAGTTCATTATGTTCATTCCCCTTACTAAAATAAATAAATAAAATATAATGTAGACTATGCGTCCACGCCATTGTATGCTTTCATCTGTTATTTCATAATGTCTGGAAAATATCCGCATGGGCAAAAAACTAATGTTATAATATTTTATAATAAACATGTTTTTGAACCACATAGTAAAGTTTATAATGTGTACAACTCTTTGTTAATGAATGCTACAGAATACTGTAGTATACAAAACTGATAAACTGTAATAAATAATATTAGTGTAAACTGTGGTGCATTGTGATGGTGTATAAAGTGAAAAAACTAAAGCCTGTTGAATTGTTTATTACTGCAGGTGTGTTGTACTACAGAAAAAATATAATTACTACAGCAGTTTAATTTAAATAATTATCTATAGTATGCTTCCAAACAGTAGTATAGTATTTACTATAGTATTTTTTCATGCAACGTAGCTTATACAGTATCTGCCGCCTCAATGACAGGCAAATATATTTTAGTTCTGTAATAAACTCGGCCCTCTTCATGATATAAGGATCATGCCCAACATATGTGGTTATTTTCTATTCATATCTCCCTTGAAATATGGTATAAATGCCAAAAATTTGGATTTCCTCTGTCTCCCATTCAGTTTTTTACTCCCTGCTCTCCATCTGAATTTCGTGTGTCACCGGAAGCCTGTGATTGAAAACAACCTATAAAAAATTCAGCTTTGACCATATTTATAACTATCATTAATATTAATGAGCTCTGCTCTGATGCTCAGCAGCTTCTGTCAGTGACTGCTCTCTTTGTCACATACACACACTAAGCATGATGTATTTATATCCTCATATACCACACTGAACTGAACTAAACTGAACTGACACCTCTTCAATTCACTATAATCTTCAATGTGAAGCTGCTTTGACACAATCTACATTGTAAAAGCGCTATATACAAAAATGAATTTAACTGAATCATGGAGGATATCACTATTACACTGAAATAAATGAGCAAAATAATTATACTTAATTTGTCAATTTTTAAACTAAGTGATTAGGTAACATTCCTTTGACTGAAGTGGTAGAGTGGTTAATTTTAGCTAAAAGGGGTTTAAGCTATCTTTATGCCACCAGAGCAACCTAATATAATCCTCTGCATAAACAGATGAGCTTTATAAAGTTTATCGGCATCCTCAAGAAAGAAAGAAAAATAGTACGAGTGATATGAGTGATCTGACACGAAACATAAATGTGCATAAAACACATACTCAGCCATTTACATATGTTTGCTGCCTCATTACAAATATTGTGCATGTTACCTCATAACAAACATATGTGGTAAATTTTAAAATATACACGTTAAACTAACAAAATATACAGACATTATTCCTCGTTTATCCCGCATTTTGCATTGTGATGCACTGAAAACACAATGTTGTCAGGTTCACAGTATGCCATTTCCATACTGAACTCTTATTATTCAGCTATCCAGATTTTCATTCTATGACACCTTTAAATATTCTGTATTCAGATATTTCTGTATAATTGTTATAGTTATCTAAAGCTTTAACTTTTTACAACTCAAATAATACTTCTGGTATAAAAATCATTTATTTACCATATTTAGCATCCATATGCACCTTTTAGAAATAGTTTTAATTTACTCATAAGACGTACAGCAGATATTCTCTTTGCAAAGCCAAGAAGAAAAAAGGTTCATCATGGACTTTTAAGCAGCATAACTTGTGCACTACATTTCATTTTCACTATACTTTCTCTGAAGCCATAATTAGGACCATATAACATTGAAATGTAAAATTTATGACAAAATATGACAAAAATTATGCAAAAAATAATATTAAACACTTATTCACAGCATTTGTGCTACCACTTATGAACTGATGAGTTCAAGGCTTTGGTATGAAAAGGCGTCAATCGGTGAAGTGTATCTGTGAGCACACAAAGGAGGTATACACAACTTCAGCAGTATCGCCAGTCCCCCTTTTTCAAGGTAACAGCAAGCAGCTACATAGATATCTAGAGGAACATTGTTACTGAAGTATCATTAGCCAATTCTCGTATGCTCACCTGCTGAGAAACAAAACAACTTTAAAAGGATAGTTCACACAAAAAAATTAAAATGTACTGACTATTTACTTTAAGTGGTTGCTTTATTCACAAAAAAAATATTTATTATAATAAGAAAAATAAATAATAAAATCAATTGTTACATGTTTCCAGCAAAATATTTTCTTGTGTGTTCAACAGCAAAAAGAAACTCAAACAGGTCTTGACAAAGTGAAGGATGAGTAAATGATGACAGAATTTTTCAGTTTTAAGTGAACTATCCCTTTAGTATAAAATAATTACCTCACCTTCACGTGAAACTTCACTTTTTACATATTTGTCTAATTTGTATTGTGCTCTACACAACGCTGAAAGACTGGTGTCATTCATTCAAAGACTGAAGGCTGCAACAAATCTAACAGTAGTGAGAACACAATCCTATCTTTTCAATTGTATCAATGTGATTTACAATCTGCCACTGCTCATGGTCACTCAGTTCTGTGGTAGTACACAAAAGGAGTAGCTGACAATGTAGAGAGAAAAGTTTGTTTCCCACTCATGCTAAAGTAACCGAATCTTAAAAAGAAGGGCGCTGAATCTGCCACAAATCGGCTCTTGATTACAGCACTGGTACCCTTACAGAAAATAAAAGGTTGCGTCTGAATTCGACTATAACTGAAATATGTACTACATTTAAACTTGACTTTACTACACAACTGTTAGAAAGGGATGTTCAATATGAATGCGAGTAGTATGAATGGAATTCGGATGCACTACATCCGACATAAGTCATTAAAACATGACCAACCCACGTCAGTTGCACCGCTTCACTCCCATTCCTGAATTCTCTTACGTGGCATCATGGGATAGCGTAGCGTCCATCAGATGCACACCTCAGAATCTCGCCAGAAGTAGTAAGTCATCCAAGTACTTCACGCAAACTGTTTTTGAATACTATGAATTTGGACATACTACTCAGCTCACATACTGTTTTTAGTATGGAAGTATGCGATTTTGGACACAACCATAATGTTTTGATTCCTCATTCTGCAATGTGCACAGATATATTCGGATACTGGTTCTTCAAGGTATCACTCACGGTAAATCTTATATAGAGTAATTTTGCATTAGTGTAGCCCGGTAGAAACTCTTTCTAGACTTACAATGGATCGTGACCCAGGGGTTGGGGACCCCTGGTCAAAATACTACATAAAATGACTGATTTTTACATCCAAATGCCCACCACATTCAGTATCTCACATCATGCCAAATTCAGGCTGATATCATGTAGTCTGAATCCAGCATAACACAAAAAGCGCTGTTTACTAGACTGACACTTGGTCTGAATGGGTTAACAAACCCAAGTGTCTAGTGCTAAAAACTGGCTGGTTTTATACCTTCATGTTCAGCAGTGGCTGTATTTCTTCTAAACCTAGAGGACACCCAAGTCGATGCCTCTAAAATGGTCACACTCCGTATCATACGCCAAAACAAGTCGTGGACCACGGGGGATAGAGTTGGATGTCAAATAGCCTGTATTAAAAACAGCTTTGCTTAGAAAGTAAATCCAGACAGTGGGTGGAGGACCAGACTTGCCCAGAGCAAGTGGCTGGAGCTTAACAACTCATTCCTGAACGAAAAGCATAAAAGCTTCAAAAATCTTGAAAAAAAAAGTGTAGTTCTTCATGCTGGATATGAAACGGTAAACTCCAGAGGATGGTTAAGATGTTAGCGAGGTGACTGTAAACATTTGCAAACAATGCCCCTCTGAGTTGAAATGATGTCTAGTGTCCAAAACTGTGTGTGCAGATCAAACAATGCAGCTATTTAGTTTACTTCCATTTTAGGCCACAGATTGTTGAATTCCATTCTGAGTTGAACTGTTGTTAATTCGTTTTAACTACAATAAATGTCACACAACGTAATTGTTAGATTAACAACAAATTGGTTTTGGTCTCCAAGGCAATTAAGTTTTCACATTTTCGATGCTATCTCATCTTTCACACTCTTTGAATAATGTTTAAATAGTGGCTCATAAACTTTCCTTTTGTTTAGTTTTTTTGTTTGTTTCTGGAAGATGCAACCAAGTGGTCAGAGTTTGTCTGGTAAGCTCAGCATTTCTGGTAGACGCTGTAATTACAAACTCCTCCAGGCAACAAAACCAAACACACAATGATGCCTATACACAAATAACAAAGTACTGTGAGGAAATAGAATTAAATATCACATTTCTATTAATTTTCTTACCAAAAATCCTATTGGTTTAGACACATTTGAAATTTTTAACATTCTTAAATCAAGATATATTCACTTAAAAAGCTATTTTATTATTGACAATCCTGTATTATGTCTTGTTTTGTATATAAAAATAATGGCAGATTTTTCCTGAATCATTATTATTATTATTTTTATTATTACTTAAATTCCTCGTTATAGTCAAAGTTGTAAATAAGAACTCCTCCACTCCAGGCAAAACCATTTTTATCAATGATGCCTATGCATGAATAGCAGTGTACTATGATAAAAATACAATTTAAATGTCAAATTTCAATCATTTTAGGGCCAAGATCTCCTTGGTTTTAAAGATATGTTTTAAAATTATTAAAAATATCCTAAGAACCTTAAATTAAGACATGTTAACTTCAGAAGCAATCTTACTTACAGATAATAACATTGCATCTTGTTTAGTATTAAAAATAATAATAGCAGATTTGGTCAGAATTTGGAGTCAACAACATGAAAGCATGGATCCATCCTGCCTTGTATCAACGGTTCAGGCTGATGGTGGTGGTGTAATGATGTGAGGGATATTTTCTTGGCACACTTTGGACCCATTAGAACCAACTGAGCATTGTGTCAACGCCACAGCCAACCTAAGTATTGTTGCTGACCATGTCCATTCTTTTACTATATGACCACAATGTACCCATCGTCTGATGGCTACTTCCAGCAGGACAACGCACCATGTCATAAAGTTTGAATCATCTCAGACTGGTTTCTTGAACATGACAATGAGTTCACTGTACTCAAATGGCCTCTACAGTCACCAGATCTTAATCTAATAGAGCACATTTAGCATTTGGTTGAACAGGAGATCATGAATATGCAGCCGACAAATCTGCAGAAACTGCATCATGCTATCATGTCAATATGGACCAAAAAGGAATACTTCCAGTACCTTGTTGAATCTATGCCACAAAGGATTAAGGCAGTTTCAAAGGCAAAAGGTGGTCTAACCTGGTACTAGTAAGGTGTACCTAATAAAGTGTATAATAATAAATTTTTCTAAAAAAATGTGAGCAGTTACAACCCTAAGAAATCTCACACACCCTCGGGCAGATCACTTTAAATTGTAATTCACATGTAAAGTCATGTAAAGCTCAAACAGCTTGTCGAACCTCCTGGTTTGCGGTCTGCCAGGGATATTTTAGTGGTTACAACTTGTACACAGTTGGCTGTTCCTCTGTATTTACAGCCTCTGTGTTTATGGGGAACTGCTGAATATGCATATGAGACACAACAGGAGTCTCAAAGCTGGCATCATCAAATACCTCCCTCAGAATTCACTCTTGCAGTGGGACTTTCAACGAACAGGGATTCACGTTTCTTTACAAAATGAGAAACACCTGGCAAGGTAAAGCCTTATAACTTTTGTTTGCACTCCATCTGTCAAGCATTTAGGCTCAGTGAGCTGACACGCTGCCTCCTAAAGCAGTATGCTAAACACTGTGAGAAACAGGGGCTTTCACAGACTGTGATGATAATACGTTTCCACAGTTGTTCACAAGTTGCAATCATTTACTCAACCTCATGTTTTTCCAATCCGATTAGACTTTTAGGGCACTATCATACACCTGGTCCAATGCGGTGCCAGGTGCAATACAAGTGATTGTTCCTAGTATGAGCCTGGCACAAGTATCCTGTGTCTTAATAGCAAATGCATTTACGCCCATTTGAGTGCCCATGTTAATGCGCACTGTTGACTTGTTCCTATTTTGAGGCAAATAAGTTAGACTTATCTAGTCTAAAGTCAATGGCGCATGTTTTTTTTTTATTATTTATGAGTGTGTTAGTAATAGGCAGGTCCAAAAAAAGTGTCCACGTTGCTTATTACACACACAGGGATGTGCAGCAGCACAGAAATGTCTTTAAGTATAAAAAATGAGAGGATTAAAATGTAAAAGAACGTTTCTTCATTTGAGACATCATTTTACTAACAGCACAACACTTCTATTAAGAAATTACTATTTTTATCATCAGAAAAGATGTCTGTGGGTATATTTTATGGGTCTATATGCTCAATACCTTCTCCTGATATACAGAGAATTAAAACCAAATGCCAGAAAAAGTAAGTTACTGATATTGATGAGGAAACATGGGGTGATATTTAGTCTAATGATAAGAAAATATCTGTTTGTACACGTACAAGAGAAATACAATATGAAATAATACAAAGACTCCATATCTCTCCTAACCGCAGACACATTTTTTCATCAGCTATAAGAAATTGTATATTTACCTTTGCTGCCAGAAAAATATTGTACTTAATTGGATTAGTGATAAATCTCCATCACTTAAAGATTGGCACAAGATAATTTTGAGTTAATTCCGCTGGAACATCTTACCCATGTTTTACACAAAAAAACAGCACATTTTTTCAAACTTTGGACTCCATATTTGGATTATTTGGAACATAGTCTTTGCCCTATCATTGCTAAAAGGATATTCTAACTGTATTATTATCTGAAAAACAAGCAATGTTTTTAGCCCTTTTCTGATCTGTTTTATTTGGGGTAGTCCTGTTTATTTATATATAGATTTTTTCTTAGCTTTTTTAACTTTTGTTTTGTGTTTATATTTTTCTGTGTGTGTCTTTTGAAATTGTATTTTTATGTCTGTATTAATGTGAAAATCCAATAAACATGATTATAAAAAAAATGTCAAGGATTATTATTTTCTACATAATGTATAAAAACTGCTCATCTCACCTTCTTCACCTAAGGAAACTTTGGTGGAATGCGGCTCTATATTTTGTTGATGACAATTTACGTTTCTTTATTGTTGTTGTTATTATTATTATTTGTTACAGTATGTGCATATTTGTTTATATTTTTTGGTTTATACTTCTCCATCTGTCAGGTTTGAGACACTTCAGTTTACAACAATAATAAAGCTTGTTAACAAGTTTTTAATGATTAATGAAGGAATTATAATGCTTTGTTTCATCATTTCATCTTCATTTACAAGTAGCAGGGTTTTTACAGCTACTGTCTATTTCTGTCCGTTCGCATCCCGTCCTTTTGTGCCCCCTGGTGACATCGTGGCAAACTTCGATTATACCTAAAAACACATTCTTAATCCTTTAGTGCAGCGACGGTGCCACTCGCGGCTGTAATGCTCCTTTTAAAGGGTCACCCACGGTATGGATCACTAGGGGCAAAGGAATAGCATGTGTTTGCATATGGGCTATTGGGTAGCTCAGTTTTTTGACCAAACGTTGATGTTTTTGTTAATTTATTTGTTTGCTTGAAAACAGAACTGAACTCAACTGTTTTGAAATAAATCTTTATGTGTAATAAATCAAATTAAATATGGAATTAATGTCTTAAGTGGAGTTTGCCAAAACAACCAGTTTTCCAAATCCAGTTGAATGAAAAAGGCCGACACCACAGACTCGTTCCCTAGATGGTCTGCTCATAATTTAACACAAACTACGACAGATATCTTTTACTACTACAATTACGATAGTGGCCATTCTGACCACTCATATAAGATGTCATATTATCCAGTCTAATTTACATTAAAATCTTCTATTGAGATATTATAATTAATCTTTTAATGTCTGTCATCATATTTAATCAAGTCATCACCTTAGAAATATGATCTTTTTGGTAATACAGCCTATAAATGTGTAGTTAGGCTACTAACATCAGACCACCCACGAATATCTGAGCATCTCTCATGTTTCCCTGTTTTCTATAAATCAAAGTAAACACAAGTGTGTGCAAGAGATCATTAGCATGGCCACACAGAACATGTTACTAGTTAAAACATTTTGGATAATGCTCTGATCACTGTTCTGCTGATTTTTATGGGGTCTTTTTATCTTACATATTGTGGCTTTAAGTCATATGGACTTATTTTTCAAAATATCTTTATTTGTCTTTCAAAGATAAAACTATTTCTGACATACTTTAAATGACATGACAGTGAGTATATTATGACAATTTTGGGGTTTTGGGGTACACTAACTCTACTTTCATTTATTTATTTAATATTTATTTACTCTAGGGGTAATTACCTTTGTGTTAAATTACATTAAAATATATTCAAGGAAATGTTATTGTGATTAATTTCTTGTACTATTTCTGCAAATTCATTTTCTTTTCTGCTTAGTCCCTTTATTAATCTGGGGTCGCCACAGCAGAAAGAACCGCCAACTATCCAGCATATGATTTATGCACCGGATGCCCTTCCAGCCACGACCCATCACTGGAAAACATCCACACACTCATTCACACACACACACACACTCATACACTACGGTCAATATTATCATACCCAATTCACCTGTACCACATGTCTTTGGACTGTGAGGGAAACCGGAGCACCCAGAGAAAACCCATGCGAGCACGGGGAGAACATGCAAACTCCACACAGAAATGCCAACTGACCTAGCCGAGGCTCGAACCAGCGACCTTCTTGCTGTGAGGCGATCGTGCTACCCATTTCTGCAAATGTTAACGTAAATATTACTTTCTATGATTTCACTATATAAACCACTACAGAAGCTTATTTACACTTCTACTTATAAAATCCATGGAAATGTGAAAAGGGTGTATTTGAAGTTCTTTACATATGCAGCCTGTCACAATGCATTTTGTAATTGCCTTAAATGTATATGATGCTTTTAGTATTTTTCAGAAACGAGGCATTTTAAAAGGCAACATGTGATGCTTTAAATGCAGCTTCTGCAGTTCGCTAGAATTTGTTTACCTGAAGTACTTAAAATTCTAAATACCCGTGTCAAGATCCTCCAATTTCTGCTCTCAGAGGAATTCCACCTGGGTCATGTGAAAATACAGAATGCAGCCAATCACATCCCCGTGGCCTAATGACACAGCGCTAAGTGTTTTCTGAGCAATAAAGCAGCAAAAAAAATGTTAATACTGAAGCATATAAATGTACATGCCAGGTGGTTCTGAGAGCTTGGCTGCATTATTTATCTCTTTACTTTTATGACA